>NC_041388.1:708099637-708165838 GCF_002162155.2 Triticum dicoccoides | reverse complement strand
CTTTTTGCTTTTAGGTCAGCAAAATTATAAACTTTCTGTTAGTGCCATTAGTTTTAGAAAAATTATAAACTTTCTGTTACTGCCATTAGTTTTCAAATTTGAATAGTTAAAATTTGAATTCTTTGAAATTTGTGTGAATCACAAGTTTGTGATTAACTTTACTATAAAAATAGTGTTTTCCTGTTTTTTTGATTTGTTTTTTGCATTATTTATTTTCTTTTGTTTTTTGCTTTAATTTTTAATTCTTTTTGCTTTTAGGTTAGCAAAATTATAAACTTTCTGTTAGTGCCATTAGTTTTAGAAAAAATATAAACTTTCTGTTAGTGCCATTAGTTTTCAAATTTGAATAGTTAAAATTTGAATACTTTGAAATTTGTGTGAATCACAAGTTTGTGATTAACTTATTAAAAAATGAGAATAGATGCGCTTATAGAGAAAATTCAACCTAAATTCATAGTAAATTTCTATGAATTTCGGAGAAATTCACTCTGAATTTAGGTTAAACTTTTCTCTATTAGGGCATCTATTTTCACTTTGAGAGGAGCTCAACAAGGTAGAGAGGGAAGGGCTTATAAACCGGTGTGAGCCCCCTTCAGTTGGCGAGGTGGGACTAAACTCTGCCCGCAATGAGGACCAACACTTTAGTCCCGGTTTGTGGCACAAACCAGGACTAATGGTCATGGGCCAGGGGCGAGGAGCATTGGTCCCGATTGGTGCCATGAACCGGGACCAATGCCCCCTTTAGTACCGGTTGGTGGCACCAACCGGGACCAAAGGCCTTGCGCTGCCCGCAGCCAAAAGTTTAGTCCCACCTCGCTAGATGAGACTGGCCCGGGGTGGTTTATAAGCCCCAAGGCGGCTGCCCTCTCGAGCTCCTCTCAAATGCAGGCTTACGGGCCTAATCTCACACTATGCTGTCTGTGGGCCTATTGGGCCTTCTCCGGGCCTGAATCCTGGCCCAGGTTGGGTTTCTAGTCATATTTAGGCCGTGGTGGCCCAATAGGTTTCAGTTTTTTCGATGACAGTTATATGAGTTTAGAGTTTTTGATGTACTGAAGTTAGTTCGGAGTCCCGGATGTGATCACGGACATAACGAGGAGACTCGAAATGGTTGAGACATAAAGATTGATATATTGGACGGCTATATTCGGACACCGGAAGTGTTCTGGGTGATTTCAGAGAAAACCGCAGTGCCGGAGGGTTACCGGAACCCCCTGGGAGAAGTAATGGGCCGTATGGGCCTTAGTGGAGAGAGAGAAGGGCAGCCAGGGTGGGCTACGCGCCTCCTCCCCCTGGTCCGAATTGGACTAGGAGAGGGGGGGCGGCGCCCCCCTTTCCTTCTTCCTCCCCACTTCCTTTTCCCCTCCTAGTAGGAGTCCTAGTCCTACTAGGAGGAGGACTCCTCCTCCTTGGCGTGCCATAGGGCCGGCCGGCCTCCTCCCCTTGCTCCTTTATATACGGGGGCAGGGGGCACCCCTAGACACACAAGTTGATCTTCGTGATCGTTCTCTTAACCGTGTGCGGTGCCCCCTTCCACCATATTCCTCGATAATATTGTAGTGGTGCTTAGGCGAAACCCTGCGACAGTTGAACATCAAGATCGTCACCATGCCGTCGTGCTGACGGAACTCTTCCCCGACATGTTGCTGGATCGGAGTCCGGGAATCGTCATCGAGCTGAACGTGGGGTAGAACTCGGAGGTACCGTAGTTTCGGTGCTTGATCGGTCGGGCCGTGAAGACGTACGACTACATCAACCGCATTGTCATAACGCTTTCGCTGTCGGTCTACGAGGGTACGTAGACAACACTCTCCCCTCTCATTGCTATGCATCACCATGATCTTGCGTGTGCGTAGGAAAATTTTGAAATTACTACGTTACCCAATAGTGGTATCAGAGCCTAGGTTGTATGTGTTGATGTTATATGCACGAGTAGAACACAAGTGAGTTGTGGGCGATATAAGTCATACTGCTTACCAGCATGTCATACTTTGGTTCGGCGGTATTGTTGGATGAAGCGGCCCAGACCGACATTACGCGTACGCTTACGCGAGACCGGTTCTCCCGACGTGCTTTGCACAAAGGTGGCCAGCGGGTGTCAGTTTCTCCAACTTTAGTTGAACCGAGTATGGCTATGCCCGGTCCTTGCGAAGGATGAAACAGCACCAACTTGACAAACTATCATTTTGGTTTTGATGCGTAGGTAAGATTGGTTCTTGCTTAAGCCCGTAGCAGCCACGTAAAACCTGCAACAACAAAGTAGAGGACGTCTAACTTGTTTTTGCAGGGCATGTTGTGATGTGATATGGTCAAGACATGATGCTAAATTTTATTGTATGAGATGATCATGTTTTGTGATCATGACGGTGCTTCGGAGATGGAGATCACAAGCACAAGATGATGATGGCCATATCATATCACTTATATTGATTGCATGTGATGTTTATCTTTTATGCATCTTATCTTGCTTTGTTTGACGGTAGCATTTTAAGATGATCTCTCACTAATTATCAAGAAGTGTTCTCCCTGAGTATGCACCGTTGTGAAAGTTCTTCGTGCTGAGACACCATGTGATGATCGGGTGTGATAGGCTCTACGTTCAAATAGAACGGGTGCAAAACAGTTGCTCACACGGAATACTCAGGTTATACTTGACGAGCCAAGCATATACAGATATGGCCTCGGAACATGGAGACCGAAAGGTCGAGCGTGAATCATATAGTAGATATGATCAACATAGTGATGTTCACCATTGAAACTACTCCATCTCACGTGATGATCGGACATGGTTTAGTTGATTTGGATCACGTGATCACTTAGAAGATTAGAGGGATGTCTTTCTAAGTGGGAGTTCTTAAGTAATATGATTAATTGAACTTTAATTTATCATGAACTTAGTCCTGGTAGTATTAGCATATCTATGTTGTAGATCAATAGCTCGCGTTGTTGCTTCCCTGTGTTTATTTTGATATGTTCCTAGAGAAAATTGTGTTGAAAGATGTTAATAGCAATGATGCGGATTGGATCCATGATCTGAGGTTTATCCTCATTGCTGCAAAGAGGAATTATGTCCTTGATGCACCACTAGGTGACAGACCTATTGCAGGAGCAGATGCAGACGTTATGAACGTTTGCTAGCTAAATATGATGACTACTTGATAGTTTAGTGCACCATGCTTAACGTCTTAGAATCGGGACTTCAAAGACGTTTTGAACGTCATGGACTATATGAGATGTTCCAGGAGTTGAAGTTAATATTTCAAGCAAATACCCGAGTTGAGAGATATGAAGTCTCCAACAAGTTCTATAGGTAAAAGATGGAGGAGAATCACTCAAATAGTGAGCATGTGCTCAGATTGTCTGGGTACTACAATCACTTGAATCAAATGGGAGTTAATCTTCCAGATAAAATAGTGATTGACAGAATTCTCTAGTCACCATCACCAAGTTAGTAGAACTTCGTGATGAACTATAATATGCAAGGGATAACGGAAACGATTCCCAGGCTCTTCGTGATGCTAAAATCGACGAAGGTAGAAATCAAGAAAAACATCAAGTGTTGATGGTAGACAAGACCACTAGTTTGAAAAGGGCAAAAGGAAGAAGGGGAACTTCAAGAAGAACGGCAAGCAAGTTGCTGCTCAAGTGAAGAAACCCAAGTCTGGTCCTAAGCCTGAGACTAAGTGCTTCTACTGCAAAGGGATTGGTCACTGGAAGCGGAACTACCCAAGTATTTGGCGGATAAGAAGGATGGCAAAATAAACAAAGGTATATTTGGTATACATATTACTGATGTGTACTTTACTAGTGTTCGTAGGAACCCCTCGGTATTTGATACTGGTTCAGTTGCTAAGAGTAGTAACTCGAAACGGGAGTTGCAGAATGAACAGAGACTAGTTAAGGGTGAAGTGACGATGTGTGTTGGAAGTGGTTCCAAGATTGATAAGATCATCATCGCACACTCCCTATACTTTCGGGATTAGTGTTGAACCTAAATAAGTGTTATTTGGTGTTTGCATTGAGCATGAATATGAGTTGATCATGTTTATTGCAATACGGTTATTCATTTAAGTAAGAGAATAAATTGTTGTTCTGTTTACATGAATAAAACCTTCTATGGTCATACACCCAATGAAAATGGTTCGTTGGATCTCGATCGTAGTGACACACATATTCATAGTATTGGAACCAAAAGATGCAAAGTTAATAATGATAGTGCAACTTATTTGTGGCACTGCCGTTTAGGTCATATTGGTGTAAAGCGCATGAAGAAACTCCATGCTGATGGGATTTTGGAATCACTTGATTATGAATCACTTGATGCTTGCGAACCATGCCTCATGGGCAAGATGACTAAGACTATGTTCTCCAGAACAATGGAGCGAGCAACTGACTTATTGGAAATAATACATACTGATGTATGCGATCAGATGAGTGTTAAGGCTCGTGGCAGGTATCATTATTTTCTGACCTTCACAGATGATTTGAGCAGATATGGGAATATCTACTTGATGAAACATAAGTTTGAAACATTTGAAAAGTTCAAAGAATTTCAGAGTGAAGTGGAAAATCATCATGACAAGAAAATAAAGTTTCTACGATCTAATCGCAGAGACGAATATTTGAGTTACGAGTTTGGTCTTCAATTAAAACAATGTGGAATAGTTTCACAAACTCATGCCACCTGGAACACCACAACATAATGGTGTGTCCGAACATCATAACCGTACTTTATTGGATATAGTGCAATCTATGATGTTTCTTACCGATTTACCACTATCGTTTTGGGGTTATGCATTAGAGACAGCTGCATTCATGTTAAATAGGGCACCATCTAAATCCGTTGAGATGACACTATATGAATTCTGGTTTAACAAGAAACCAAAGTTGTCATTTCTTAAAATTTGGGGTTGTGATGCTTATGTGAAAAAGTTTCATCCTGATAAGCCCAAACCCAAATTGGAGAAATGTGTCTTCATAGGATACCCAAAGGAGACAGTTGGGTACACCTTCTATCACAGATCCGAAGGCAAGATATTCGTTGCTTAGAATGGATCCTTTCTATAGAAGGAGTTTCTCTCGAAAGAAGTGAGTGCGAGGAAAGTAGAACTTGATGAGGTAACTGTACCTGCTCCCTTATTGGAAAGTAGTTCATCACAGAAAACGGTTTCTGTGACACCTACACCAATTAGTGAGGAAGTTAATGATGATGATCATGAAACATCAAATCAAGTTATTACTGAACCTCATAGATCCACCAGAGTAAGATCCGCACCAAAGTGGTACGGTAATCCTGTTCTGGAAATCATGCTACTAGATCATGATGAACCTACAAACTATGAAGAAGCGATGGTGAGCCCAGATTTCGCAAAATGGCTTGAAGCCATGAAATCTGAGATGGCATCCATGTATGAAAAGAAAGTATGGACTTTGGTTGACTTGCCCATTGATCGGCAAGCAATTGAAAATAAATGGATCTTCAAGAGGAAGATGGACGCTGATAGTAGTGTTACTATCTAAAAAGCTAGAATTGTCGCAAAAAGGTTTTCGACAATTTCAAGATGTTGACTACAATGAGAGTTTCTCACTCGTATCTATGCTTAAGTCTGTCCGAATCATGCTAGCAATTGCCGCATTTTATGAAATCTGGCAAATGGATAAACAAAGCTGCATTCCTGAATGGATTTTTAAAGAAGAGTTGTATATGATGCAACCAGAAGGTTTTGTCAATCCTAAAAGTGTTAACAAAATATGCAAGCTCCAGCGATCCATCTGTGGACTGGTGCAAGCATCTCGGAGTTGGAATATGCGCTTTGATGAGATGATCAAAGTATATAGTTTTATACAGACTTGTGGTGAAGCCTGTATTTACAAGAAAGTGAGTGGGAGCACTACAGCATTTCTGACAAGTATATGTGAATGCCATATTTTTTGTCGGAAATAATATAGAATTATTCTACAAAGCATAAAGGAGTGTTTGAAAGAAGTTTTTCAAAGAAAGACCTCGGTGAAGCTGCTTACATATTGAGCATCAAGATCTATAGAGATAGATCAAGATGCTTGATAAGTTTTTCAATAAGTACATACCTTGACAAGATTTTGAAGTAGTTCAAAATGGAACAGTCAAAGAAGAAGTTCTTGCCTGTGTTACAAGGTGTGAAGTTGAGTAAGACTCAAAACCCGACCACGACAGAAGCTGGAGAGAGAATGAAAGTCATTCCCTATGCCTTAGCCATAGGTTCTATAAAGTATGCCATGTTGTGTACCAGACCTATTGTATACCCTGCCCTAAGTTTGGCAAGGGAGTACAATAGTGATCTGAGAGTAGATCACTTGACATTGGTCAAAATTATCCTTAGTGGAATAAGGATATGTTTCTCGATTATGGACATGACAAAAAGGTTCGTCGTAAAGGGTTACGTTGATGCTAGTTTTGACACTGATCCAGATGACTCTAATTCTTAATCCGGATACATATTGAAAGTGGGAGCAATTAGCTAGAGTAGCTCCGTGCAGAGCATTGTTGACATAGAAATTGCAAAATACATACGGATCTGAATGTGGCAGACCCGTTGACTAAACTTCTCTCACAAGCAAAACATGATCACACCTTAGTACTCTTTGGGTGTTAATCACATAGCGATGTGAACTAGATTATTGACTCTAGTATACCCTTTGAGTGTTGGTCACATAACGATGTGAACTATGGGTATTAATCACATGATGATGTGAACTATTGGTGTCAAATCACATAGCAATGTGAACTAGATTATTGACTCTAGTGCAAGTGGGAGACTGAAGGAAATATGCCCTAGAGACAATAATAAAGTTATTATTTATTTCCTTATTTCATGATTAATGTTTATTATTCATGCTAGAATTGTATTAACCGGAAACATAATACATGTGTGAATACATAGATAAACAGAGTGTCACTAGTATGCCTCTACTTGACTAGCTCGTTAATCAAAGATGGTTATGTTTCCTAACCATAGACATGTGTTGTCATTTGATTAACGGGATCACATTATTAGGAGAATCATGTGATTGACATGACCCATTCCATTAGCTTAGCACCCGATCATTTAGTATGTTGCCATTGCTTTTTTCATGACTTATACATGTTATTATGACTATGAGATTATGCAACTCCCGTTTGCCGGAGGAACACTTTGTGTGCTACCAAACGTCACAACGTAACTGGGTGATTATAAAGGAGCTCTACAGGTGTCTCCAAAGGTAAATGTTGGGTTGGCGTATTTCAAGATTAGGATTTGTCACTCCGATTGTCGGAGAGGTATCTCTGGGCCCTCTCCGTAATGCACATCACATAAGCCTTGCAAGCATTACAACTAATGAGTTAGTTGCGAGATTATGTATTACGAAACGAGTAAAGAGACTTGCCGGTAACGAGATTGAACTAGGTATTGAGATACCGATGATCGAATCTTGGGCAAGTAACATACCGATGACAAAGGGAACAACGTATGTTGTTATGCGGTCTGACCGATAAAGATCTTCGTAGAATATGTGGGAGCCAATATGAGCATCCAGGTTCCGCTATTGGTTATTGACCGGAGACATGTCTCGGTCATGTCTACATTGTTCTCGAACACGTAGGGTCCTCACGCTTAAGGTTTCGATTATAGTTATATGACTTTATGAGTTTTTGATGTACCGAAGAAAGTTCGGAGTCCCGGATGTGATAACGGACATAACTAGGAGTCTCAAAATGGTCGAGACATAAAGATTGATATATTGGACGGCTATATTCAGACACCGGAAGTGTTCCGGGTGATTTCGGAGAAAACCGGAGTGCCGGAGGGTTACCGGAACCCCCCGGGAGAAGTAATGGGCCATATGGGCCTGAATGGAGAGAGAGAAGGGCAGCCAGGGTGGGTCGCGTGCATCCTCCCCCTGGTCCAAATTAGACTAGGAGCGGGGGGGCGGCGCCCCCCTTTCCTTCTCCCTCCCCACTTCCTTTCCCCCTCCTAGTGGGAGTCCTACTCCTACTAGGAGGAGGACTCCTCCTCCTTGGCGCGCCATAGGGCTGGCCGGCCTCCTCCCCTTGCTCCTTTATATACGGGGGCAGGGGGCACCCCTAGACACACAAGTTGATCTTCATGATCGTTCTCTTAGCCGTGTGCGGTGCCGCCTTCCACCATATTCCTCGATAATATTGTAGTGGTGCTTAGGCGAAGCCCTGCGATAGCTGAACATCAAGATCGTCACCATGCCGTCGTGCTGACGGAACTCTTCCCCGACACTTTGCTGGATCGGAGTCCGGGGATCGTCATCGAGCTGAACGTGTGCTAGAACTCGGAGGTGCCGTAGTTTCGGTGCTTGATCGGTCGGGCCGTGAAGACGTCTGACTACATCAACCTCATTGTCATAATGCTTCCGCTGTCAGTCTACGAGGGTACGTAGACAACACTCTCCCCTCTCGTTGCTATGCATCACCATGATCTTGCGTGTGCGTAGGAAAATTTTGAAATTACTACGTTACCCAACAGTGGTATCAGAGCCTAGGTTTTATGTGTTGATGTTATATGCACGAGTAGAACACAAGTGAGTTGTGGGCGATATAAGTCATACTACTTACCAGCATGTCATACTTTGGTTCAGCGATATTGTTGGACGAAGCGGCCCGGACCGACATTACGCGTACGCTTACGCGAGACCGGTTCTCCGACGTGCTTTGCACAAAGGTGGCTAGCGGGTGTCAGTTTCTCCAACTTTAGTTGAACCAAGTATGGCTACGCCCGGTCCTTGCGAAGGTTAAAACAGCACCAACTTGACAAACTATCGTTGTGGTTTTGATGCGTAGGTAAGATTGGTTCTTGCTTAAGCCCGTAGCAGCCACGTAAAACCTGCAACAATAAAGTAGAGGACGTCTAACTTGTTTTTGCAGGGCATGTTGTGATATGATATGGTCAAGACATGATGCTAAATTTTATTGTATGAGATGATCATGTTTTGTAACCAAGTTATCGGCAACTGGCAGGAGCCATATGGTTGTCGCTTTATTGTATGCAATGCAATTGCGTTGTAATGCTTTACTTTATCACTAAGCGGTAGCGATAGTCGAGGAAGCATAAGATTGGCGAGACGACTACGATGCTACGATGGTGATCAAGGTATCGCGCCGGTGACGATGGTGATCATGACGGTGCTTCGAAGATGGAGATCACAAGCACAAGATGATGATGGCCATATCATATCACTTATATTGATTGCATGTGATGTTTATCTTTTATGCATCTTATCTTGCTTTGTTTGACGGTAGCATTTTAAGATGATCTCTCACTAATTATCAAGAAGTGTTCTCCCTGAGTATGCACCGTTGCGAAAGTTCTTCGTGCTAAGACACCACGTGATGATCGGGTGTGATAGGCTCTACGTTCAAATAGAACGGGTGCAAAAGAGTTGCACACGCAGAATACTCAAGTTATACTTGACGAGCCAAGCATATACAGATATGGCCTCGGAACATGGAGACCGAAAGGTCGAGCGTGAATCATATAGTAGATATGATCAACATAGTGATGTTCACCATTGAAACTACTCCATCTCACGTGATGATCAGACATGGTTTAGTTGATTTGGATCACGTGATCACTTAGAAGATTAGAGGGATGTCTTTCTAAGTGGGAGTTCTTAAGTAATATGATTAATTGAACTTTAATTTATCATGAACTTAGTCCTGGTAGTATTAGCATATCTATGTTGTAGATCAATAGCTCGCGTTGTTGCTTCCCTGTGTTTATTTTGATATGTTCCTAGAGAAAATTGTGTTGAAAGATGTTAATAGCAATGATGCGGATTGGATCCGTGATCTGAGGTTTATCCTCATTGCTGCAAAGAGGAATTATGTCCTTGATGCACCACTAGGTGACAGACCTATTGCAGGAGCAGATGCAGACGTTATGAACGTTTGGCTAGCTAAATATGATGACTACTTGATAGTTTAGTGCACCATGCTTAACGTCTTAGAATCGGGACTTCAAAGACGTTTTGAACGTCATGGACCATATGAGATGTTCCAGGAGTTGAAGTTAATATTTCAAGCAAATACCCGAGTTGAAAGATATGAAGTCTCCAACAAGTTCTATAGCTAAAAGATGGAGGAGAATCGCTCAACTAGTGAGCATGTCCTCAGATTTTCTGGGTACTACAATCACTTGAATCAAATGGGAGTTAATCTTCCAGATAAAATAGTGATTGACAGAATTCTCTAGTCACCATCACCAAGTTAGTAGAACTTCATGATGAACTATAATATGCAAGGGATAACGGAAACGATTCCCAAGCTCTTCGTGATGCTAAAATCGATGAAGGTAGAAATCAAGAAAAACATCAAGTGTTGATGGTAGACAAGACCACTAGTTTCAAGAAAAGGGCAAAAGGAAGAAGGGGAACTTCAAGAAGAACGGCAAGCAAGTTGCTGCTCAAGTGAAGAAACCCAAGTCTGGTCCTAAGCCTGAGACTAAGTGCTTCTACTGCAAAGGGATTGGTCACTGGAAGCGGAACTACCCAAGTATTTGGCGGATAAGAAGGATGGCAAAATAAACAAAGGTGTATTCGGTATACATATTACTGATGTGTACTTTACTAGTGTTCATAGCAACCCCTCGGTATTTGATACTGGTTCAGTTGCTAAGAGTAGTAACTCGAAACGGGAGTTGCAGAATGGACAGAGACTAGTAAGGGTGAAGTGACGATGTGTGTTGGAAGTGGTTCCAAGATTGATATGTTCATCATCGCACACTCCCTATACTTTCGGGATTAGTGTTGAACCTAAATAAGTGTTATTTGGTGTTTGCGTTGAGCATGAATATGATTTGATCATGTTTATTGCAATACGGTTATTCATTTAAGTAAGAGAATAAATTGTTGTTCTGTTTACATGAATAAAACCTTCTATGGTCATACACCCAGTGAAAATGGTTCGTTGGATCTTGATCGTAGTGACACACATATTCATAATATTGGAACCAAAAGATGCAAAGTTAATAATGATAGTGCAACTTATTTGTGGCACTGCCGTTTAGGTCATATTGGTGTAAAGCGCATGAAGAAACTCCATGCTGATGGGATTTTGGAATCACTTGATTATGAATCACTTGATTCTTGCGAACCATGCCTCATGGGCAAGATGACTAAGACTACATTCTCCGGAACAATGGAGCGAGCAACTAACTTATTGGAAATAATACATACTAATGTATGCGATCAGATGAGTGTTAAGGCTCACGGCAGGTATCATTATTTTCTGACCTTCACAGATGATTTGAGCAGATATGGGAATATCTACTTGATGAAACATAACTTTGAAACATTTGAAAAGTTCAAAGAATTTCAGAGTGAAGTGGAAAATCATCGTGACAAGAAAATAAAGTTTCTACGATCTAATCGCAGAGACGAATATTTGAGTTACGAGTTTGGTCTTCAATTAAAACAATGTGGAATAGTTTCACAAACTCATGCCACCTGGAACACCACAGCATAATGGTGTGTCCGAACATCATAACCGTACTTTATTGGATATAGTGCAATCTATGATGTTTCTTACCGATTTACCACTATCGTTTTGGGGTTATGCATTAGAGACAGCTGCATTCATGTTAAATAGGGCACCATCTAAATCCGTTGAGACGACACTATATGAACTGTGGTTTAACAAGAAACCAAAGTTGTCGTTTCTTTAAATTTGGGGTTGTGATGCTTATGTGAAAAAGTTTCATCCTGATAAGCTCAAACCCAAATTGGAGAAATGTGTCTTCATAGGATACCCAAAGGAGACAGTTGGGTACACCTTCTATCACAGATCCGAAGGCAAGATATTCGTTGCTTAGAATGGATCCTTTCTAGAGAAGGAGTTTCTCTCGAAAGAAGTGAGTGGGAGGAAAGTAGAACTTGATGAGGTAACTGTACCTGCTCCCTTATTGGAAAGTAGTTCATCACAGAAAACGGTTTCTGTGACACCTACACCAATTAGTGAGGAAGTTAATGATGATGATCATGAAACTTCAGATCAAGTTATTACTGAACCTCGTAGATCAACCAGAGTAAGATCCGCACCAGAGTGGTACGGTAATCCTGTTCTAGAAATCATGCTACTAGATCATGATGAACCTACAAACTATGAAGAAGCGATGGTGAGCCCAGATTCCGCAAAATGGCTTGAAGCCATGAAATCTGAGATGGGATCCATGTATGAAAAGAAAGTATGGACTTTGGTTGACTTGCCCGTTGATCGGCAAGCAACTGAAAATAAATGGATCTTCAAGAGGAAGATGGACGCTGATAGTAGTGTTACTATCTACAAAGCTAGAATTGTCGCAAATTTTTTTCGACAAGTTCAAGATGTTGACTACAATGAGAGTTTCTCACTCGTATCTATGCTTAAGTCTGTCCGAATCATGTTAGCAATTGCCGCATTTTATGAAATCTGGAAAATGGATAAACAAAGCTGCATTCCTTAATGGATTTCTTAAAAAAGAGTTGTATATGATGCAACCAGAAGGTTTTGTCAATCCTAAAAGTGTTAACAAAATATGCAAGCTCCAGCGATCCATCTGTGGACTGGTGCAAGCATCTCGGAGTTGGAATATGCGCTTCGAATAGATGATCAAAGTATATAGTTTTATACAGACTTGTGGTGAAGCCTGTATTTACAAGAAAGAGACTGGGAGCACTACAGCATTTCTGACAAGTATATGTGAATGACATATTATTGGTCGGAAATAATATAGAATTATTCTGCAAAGCATAAAGGAGTGTTTGAAAGAAGTTTTTCAAAGAAAGACCTCGGTGAAGCTGCTTACATATTGAGCATTAAGACCTATAGACATAGATCAAGATGCTTGATAAGTTTTTCAATAAGTACATACCTTGACAAGATTTTGAAGTAGTTCAAAATGGAACAGTCAAAGAAGAAGTTATTGCCTGTGTTACAAGGTGTGAAGTTTAGTAAGACTCAAAACCCGACCACGACAGAAGATGGAGAGAGAATGAAAGTCATTCCCTATGCCTTAGCCATAGGTTCTATAAAGTATGCCATGCTGTGTACCAGACCTATTGTATACCCTGCCCTGAGTTTGGCAAGGGAGTACAATAGTGATCTAGGAGTAGATCACTGGACATTGGTCAAAATTATCCTTAGTGGAATAAGGATGTGTTTCTCGATTATGGACATGACAAAAAGGTTCGTCGTAAAGGGTTACGTCGATGCAAGTTTTGACACTGATCCAGATGACTCTAAGTCTTAATCTGGATACATATTGAAAGTGGGAGCAATTAGCTAGAGTAGCTCCATGCAGAGCATTGTTGACATAGAAATTTGCAAAATACATACGTATCTGAATGTGGCAGACCCGTTGACTAAACTTCTCTCACAAGCAAAACATGATCACACCTTATTACTCTTTGGGTGTTAATCACATAGCTATGTGAACTAGATTATTGACTCTAGTAAACCCTTTGAGTGTTGGTCACATAACGATATGAACTATGGGTATTAATCACATGATGATGTGAACTATTGGTGTTAAATCACATAGCAATGTGAACTAGATTATTGACTCTAGTGCAAGTGGGAGACTGAAGGAAATATGCCCTAGAGGCAATAATAAAATTTATTATTTATTTCCTTATTTGATGATAAATGTTTATTATTCATTCTAGAATTGTATTAACCGGAAACATAATACATGTGTGAATACATAGACAAACAGAGTGTCACTAGTATGCCTCTACTTGACTAGCTCGTTAATCAAAGATGGTTATGTTTCCTAACCATAGACATGTGTTGTCATTTGATTAACGGGATCACATTATTAGGAGAATGATGTGATTGACATGATCCATTCCATTAGCTTAGCACCCGATCGTTTAGTATGTTGCTATTGCTTTTTTCATGACTTATACATGTTCCTATGACTATGAGATTATGCAACTCCCGTTTGCCGGAGGAACACTTTTTGTGCTACCAAACGTCACAACATAACTGGGTGATTATAAAGGAGCTCTACAGGTGTCTCCAAAGGTAAATGTTGGGTTGGCGTATTTCGAGATTAGGATTTGTCACTCGATTGTCGGAGAGGTATCTCTGGGCCCTCTCGGTAATGCACATCACATAAGCCTTGCAAGCATTACAACTAATGAGTTAGTTGCGAGATGATGTATTAAGAAATGAGTAAAGAGACTTGCCGGTAACGAGATTGAACTAGGTATTGAGATACCGACGATCGAATCTCGGGCAAGTAACATACCGATGACAAAGGGAAGAACGTATGTTGTTATGCGGTCTGACCGATAAAGATCTTCGTAGAATATGTGGGAGCCAATATGAGCATCCAGGTTCCGCTATTGGTTATTGACCGGAGACATGAATCGGTCATGTCTACATTGTTCTCGAACCCATAGGGTCCGCACGCTTAAGGTTTCGATGACAGTTATATGAGTTTATGAGTTTTTGATGTACTGAAGCTAGTTCGGAATCCCGGATGTGATCACGGACATAATGAGGAGTCTCTAAATGGTCGAGACATAAAGATTGATATATTGGACGGCTATATTCGGACACCGGAAGTGTTCCGGGTGATTTCGGAGAAAACCGGAGTGCTGGAGGGTTACCGGAACCCCCCGGGAGAAGTAATGGGCCGTATGGGCCTTAGTGGAGAGAGAGAAGGGCAGCCAGGGTGGGCCGCGCGCCTCCTCCCCCCTGGTCCAAATTGGACTAGGAGAGGGGGGGCGGCGCCCCCCTTTCCTTCTCCCTCCCCACTTCCTTTCCCCCTCCTAGTAAGAGTCCTACTCCTACTAGGAGGACTCCTCCTCCTTGGCGCGCCATAGGGCCGGCCGGCCTCCTCCCCTTGCTCCTTTATATACGGGGGCAGGGGGCACCCCTAGACACACAAGTTGATCTTCGTGATCGTTCTCTTAGTCGTGTCCGGTGCCCCCTTCCACCATATTCCTCGATAATATTGTAGTGGTGCTTAGGCGAAGCCCTACGACAGTTGAACATCAAGATCATTACCACGTCGTCGTGCTGACGGAACTCTTCCCCGACACTTTGCTGGATCGGAGTCCGGGGATTGTCATCGAGCTGAACGTGTGCTAGAACTTGGAGGTGCCGTAGTTTCGGTGCTTGATCGGTCGGGCCGTGAAGACGTACGACTACATCAACCGCGTTGTCATAACGCTTCCGCTGTCGGTCTACGAGGGTACGTAGACAACACTCTCCCCTCTCGTTGCTATGCATCACCATGATCTTGCCTGTGTAGGAAAATTTTGAAATTACTACGTTACCCAACAGGAACACCATCTCGAAACTGACAAGACATTGCGCCACATCACTCCTTAGCCTTGGTACGATTTCTGGATCGATCACCTTCTGAGATATTGCATTGAGGAATGCACATACCTTCACAATGGCTAATCGGACGTTTTCCGGTGGAAGCCCCCTCAATGCAACCAGAAGCAATTGCATCATAATCACGTGGCAGTCATGAGACTTTAGGTTCTGGAACTTTTTCTCTGGCATATTTATTATTCCCTTTATATTCGACGAGAAACCAGTTGTGACCTTCATACTGAGCAGGCATTCAAAGAAGATTTCTTTCTCTTCTTTTGTAAGAGCGTAGCTGGCAGGACCTTTATACTGCTTCAGAGGCATGCTGTCTTTTTCGTGCAAACGTTGCAGGTCCTCCCGTGCCTCAGGTGTATCTTTTGTCTTCCCATACACGCCCAAGAAGCCTAGCAGGTTCACGCAAAGGTTCTTCGTCATGTGCATCACGTCGATTGAAGAGCGGACCTCTAGGTCTTTCCAGTAGGGTAGGTCCCAAAATATAGATTTCTTCTTCCACATGAGTGCGTATCCCTCAGCGTCATTCGGAACAGCTAGTCCGTCGGGACCCCTTCCAAAGATTATGTGTAAATCATTGACCATAGCAAGTACGTGATCACCGGTACGCATGGCGGGCTTCTTCCAGTGATCTGCCTCGCTTTGAAATGCTTGCCTTTCTTTCGACATTGATGGTTGGTCGGAAGAAATTGACAATGGCCCATGTACACATTCTTCCTGCATTTGTCCAGGTATATACTTTCAGTTTCTTCTAAACAGTGCGTGCATGCGTGGTATCCCTTATTTGTCTGTCCTGAAAGGTTACTGAGAGCGGGCCAATCGTTGATGGTTACAAATAGCAACGCGTGCAGGTTAAATTCCTCCTGTTTATGCTCATCCCACGTACGTACACCGTTTCCATTCCACAGCTGTAAAAGTTCTTCAACTAATGGCCTTAGGAACACATCAATGTCGTTGCCGGGTTGCTTAGGGCCTTGGATGAGAATTGGCATCACAATGAACTTCCGCTTCATGCACATCCAAGGAGGAAGGTTATACATACATAGAGTCACGGGCCAGGTGCTGTGATTGCTGCTCTGCTCCCCGAAAGGATTAATGCCATCTGTGCTTAAACCAAACCATGCGTTCCTTGGGTCACTTGCAAACTCATGCCAGTACTTTCTCTCGATTTTTCTTCACTGTGACCCGTCAGCGGGTGCTCTCAACTTCCCGTCTTTCTTACGGTCCTCACTGTGCCATCGCATCAACTTGGCATGTTGTTCGTTTCTGAACAGACGTTTCAACCGTGGTATTATAGGAGCATACCACATCACCTTCGCAGGAACCCTCTTCCTGGGGGGCTCGTTGTCAACATCACCAGGGTCATCTCGTCTGATCTTATACCACAATGCACCGCATACCGGGCATGCGTTCAGATCCTTGTACGCACCGCGATAGAGGATGCAGTCATTAGGGCATGCATGTATGTTCTGCACCTCCAATCCTAGAGGGCATACGACCTTCTTTGCTGCGTATGTACTGTCGGGCAATTCGTTATCCTTTGGAAGCTTCTTCTTCAATATTTTCAGTAGCTTCTCAAATCCTTTGTCAGGCACAGCATTCTCTGCCTTCCACTGCAGCAATTCCAGTACGGTACCGAGCTTTGTGTTGCCATCTTCGCAATTGGGGTACAACCCTTTTTTGTGATCCTCTAACATGCGATTGAACTTCAGCTTCTCCTTTTGACTTTCGCATTGCGTCCTTGCATCGACAATGACCCGGTGGAGATCATCATCATCGGGCACATCGTCTGGTTCCTCATGATCTTCAGCAGCTTCCCCCGTTGCAGCATCATTGGGCACATCGTATGGTTCCTCTTGATCTTCAGCAGCTTCCCCCGTTGCAGCATCACCGTATTCAGGGGCACGTAGTTGTCATCGTCCTCTTCTTCTTCACCGTCTTCCATCATAACCCCTATTTCTCCGTGCCTCGTCCAAACATTATAGTGTGGCATGAAACCATTGTAAAGCAGGTGGGTGTGAAGGATTTTCCGGTCAGAGTAAGACTTCGTATTCCCATATTTAGGGCATGGACAACACATAAAACCATTCTGCTTGTTTGCCTCAGCCACTTCGAGAAAATCATGCACGCCCTTAATGTACTCGGAGGTGTGTCTGCCACCGTACATCCATTGCCGGTTCATCTACGTGCATTATATATAATTAAGTGTGTCAAAAACCATTACATAACATCATGAATAGATAATTAAGTGACCAAATTAATAGAAGTTCATCATCACATTAAAACCAAAGTACATACATAGTTCTCATCTAACAACATATAGCTCTCCAGAGCATCTAATTAATTAAACCATACATCGAAACTATGTAAAACATTTCAATGTGAAAACAAATGCGATCATAATCGCAACCAAGGTAACAATTGACCCAATGGCATAATGATACCAAGCCTCAGTATAAATGGCATATTTTCTAATCTTTCTCATCTTCAACCGCATTGCATCCATCTTGATCTTCTGATCATCGACGACATCCGCAACATGCAACTCCAATATCATCTTCTCCTTCTCAATTTTTTTATTTTTTCCTTCAAGTAATTGTTTTCTTCTTCAACTAAATTTAACCTCTCGACAATAGGGTCGGTTGGAATTTCCGGTTCAACTACCTCCTTGATAAATAAAATCTATGTCACGTTGGTCGGCATAATTGTCATAAACAATAAATGAACCAAATAGTTATAAAAAGATAATATATACCACATCCGAATCATAGCCAGGACGAGGGCCGACGGGGGCGGATACCAAAACCATCGCACTATATAATAACAAGCAATAATAAAAGTAAGAAAATTAGACAAGTATCTATCTAGCTAAAGTAAGAATTTTTTCTTTCAGAAAGAAGATAAGAACAAGAGGCTCACCACGGTGGTGCCGGCGACGAGATCGGTGCGGGCGATCCACGGCGGTGAAGATAGGAGTGGGACGTGACGGGCCGCTAAACCTAGACAAATCTCGAGGAAAATGGAGCTTTGAGGTCGAGCTTCGTGAGGAGAAAGCTTAACTAGTGTGGCTCGGGCATTTCATCGAACACCTCATGTGCATAGGAGGTGAGCTAGGGCACCACAAAGCTCTCCCCTCGCCAGCCAGAAAAAACAGAGCAGTGTGGAGTGCTCTTCTCGCCGGCGAGTGGGTATATATAGGCACCTCATTGGTCCCGGTTCGTGGGATGAACCGGTACCAAAGGGAAGCCTGTGGTCCCGGTTCAAGCCACCAACTGGGACAAATGGTGGTGGGCTAGGAGCGAGGCCCATTTGTTCCGGTTCGTCCCACCAACCGGGACCAAAGGGGCATGACGAACCGGGACCAATGCCCCCACGAGACCCGGCAGGCCCTGGCCTCACGAACCGGGACAGATGGCCCCATGGGTCCCGGTTCTGGTCTGAACCGGGACTAATGGGCCACCTCGGCCTGGACCAAAGCCCTGTTTTCTACTAGTGTGTTGGTCGGCTGGGAGGAGAGTATCCCTATATTGCCTATCCCACTCCGTGAAGATGCAATACTCTCCTGATCTGCATGGCAGGTTGATACTTATCTTAATGTGTTCCAAGTGGCTTATTCAGGTAAGCAGAGATGTTGTCCTACAGAACATCTTCTGAGGAACACACCTATATGAATTTGACTGCTAACGTCGCAGTCTGTGAGAATTGGGTGTTCTCTAATAAATTCATGAAAGGCCCTGGAGTATGACGTATATGCTCCACCCGCGGGGAAGCCTTGCGGCAGCCCAGTATCGGTCAAGAATTTGTGTGAAACTAGTCTCACATAAAACTTGTAGTTCAAGGCATAGTCCACTATTCAAGTTGTGATCTAGTGTAGCATAAATCTCTAAGTGGAAGTTCAACTTCACAGTCTCCACTAAGCACCGGTATATAAACAATATTTTGGAACTAAATGATGAGATGTGCCAATGAGACTTTGTGGGATTGTTGGAATTTTGCTAGTAGGCCTTTGGCCCAAAGCCCAACTAAAATTCTGAAATTCTCTAGGCCCATTCATGCACACATGTGAGTGAAGTGAGTGAGGCTAAAGTTTAGTCCCACCCCGGAAGATGAGAGAGAGTTGCACCTCTTTATAAGGTGAGCTCTTCTACCACTTGTATGAGCATGAGAAGAGGAGACCTACACGCGTGCTCCTCCTCCTCGCTTGCCTCGCCACGCCACGCCTCGTCACGACGCGCCACGCCGCGGGTTGCGGGATTGAGCCGAGCTGAGGACAGAGCTATGCACGTTGTCTATATTTTTGCTGCTGGGGAAAAATTAATGACCCATTAATTAATAATTAACGGAGGCATTAGTTACTGAACCGTTTCCGATTCTTTTGGATCGTGATGACTCGGACGTGGGGTTTACTCCCACGACCTACCCGGCCCGCACTATATAGTCAGGCAGACGTCTACCCTAGCTGCCGCCACTTCGTATGATTTCTCACCACCGTTCCAGATCATTGTGCTGCCAAGAAAGTCTTCTCCATCCCTCCTTTCGGCGTGCACCGGGAGAAGGGACAGCAGGCCTTCGGAACCCCGCCTCTCGTGATCCTGTACGGGAGAGGGGCGATCAGGTTTTTGGGGAGCGCACTCGCGCGACTGCTGGCAGCGACGACTTCGCGAACGACGACTTCTTCCCCGACCTCGGCAACCTCATCCTCTACGACATGGGCGACAACGTCAACGCTGGCGGTGCTGCACCCGCTGCACAGTATGTGATTCTATCCTTCTTGTTCGAGATCATGGTAGAATTCATGTTTCTAGTATGTGCCCTAGATGTGATCTGTTCATCTACTATGCTAGTTCGCATGATTGGTTTAATCTCTGCTATTGCTATCATGATCTATTTCCTATTTATTCGGATTAAATCTCGTAGTAATTTGCTCATATTTCCAACAAATAATTCGTGATTCCATGGCTAACAAGGCGAGCATGAGTCAATAAACCAAAGTCAAAAATTACGTTAGTAAGCTTTACAAAAAATAACTGAACGATTTAGGTAGTGCCTGTAAACTATAGTCTGATATCCGGTCTAGTACAAATCAAAGGCAGAAGTATGTCTATTAGTATTGTTTAGCAAGAAAGCTTACATTCACATGCCTTTCGTCGTTTATTTTTTCGGTCAGCCAAAATCTCCATATTTTTGGCCAGGAATTCAGATGAGAGTCAAACCTAATAAATAGTGTTATATATAAATTAAAAAACATAGCTGGAATAGCTCAGTTGGCTAGAGCGTGTGGCTGTTAACCACAAGGTCGGAGGTTCGAGCCCTCCTTCTAGCGTTTTCAATATTTTACTTTCTGATGTATCCCCTTGCATTTCAAGAGACCAGTATTTTTCATACGCTGATGCATGCACTTCTTCCAGGCCATCAGACATATATATAAGTCCATCTAACTAACAGTGTATAACTGCATGAAGTTTAGATTCACAAACATCAAAAAAAGAAAGAAAGCAAGAAATCTTAGATTCACTCGACGTGACCCACGGTTATATATACAGGTGATGACGTACATCCATGGATGAACAAACCACCCACATCGATACCATTTCAACATCACGGTGCGGAGGCATCTACTGGAGAACCCGCCCTCTCATGGGCATTGGGCCAAACCTATTCACCTCCAGCCAACCATGGTACCAGAATGGCGGCGACACCGGCCACCTGTCATCCAAAGTTAATTTCCACATTGTATCGTAAGTCGGATGTCGAATAGAACAGTCACAAACAACTAAAAGTTTCACCGAGAAACAAAAATAATCCGTCCTACCGATTTTGGTTGTTCGTCTCGTGTTGCCCTTTGTCCAGTCCGCAAACGGCCTCGCCGGTCTTCCTCCTGTCGTCCGATGAGGTTTTTACAGTGTGCTTAAGCTCTCCTTGAATAACTTACCTTTGTACTCCCTCTATAAACTAATATAAAATCGTTTAGACCGCCACTTTAGTGATCTAACAGATTCTTATATTACTAATATAAAATCGTTTAGACCACCACTTTACTGATCTAACATATCTTATATTACTTTACAGTGGGAGTACTATTTAGAGCAAGTAGCAGAGAGAGAGAAGGAAAAGCATACCGTTCCAACTCGAGCCCAAACAGATGCAGGACTTCACAGATTTTCTTGCAAGGCAGGAAAGGAGTTCCACTGGCCTTCCATCGTAAAAGTTTATGCCGACGAGGCTCCCATTGAAAAAGTTAATCAGGGGGCCACCGATCCCAATCTGTTGCAAGAAAACATCAGTCGTAGAGTACATATGGTTAGCAGGATAGTAGATGCGTCCAAAGGAGGGCAAGGTGTCCCTCTCATCGGAGCCTGATGCAATGTCACTATCTATATAAACCACCATGTAGAAAAGAGGCAACAGAAATTCACCTTCTCGATTTTACAGTCTGACAGCCTAAGGTCCTTGCAACCAAATGCGCTACGCTTGTCCAAGTCTTCACGACCGAGTATAGGTTCGCCCATCGAGGCACACAACAGTCCTTTGGGTTCACGCCCGATAGCTACCACCCTTCTGGGCAAGGACTCTGGATGAATCTCCAGGTCTTCTGGAAGACCCTTGCGCAAACCCTTAACAGTCACAACAGCAATGTTATACCCTGAATGGTATGATTCCAGTGTCCCATTCAAGCGTTGATTCGGAGGGAGAAACACCTCGATCTGCAAGTCAAAAGTGAGCTTAATGGCTAAACCATATATCTAACCGAAAACCAAGGAGAAACGATTAGGGGAACCGACCCTCATATTCTCATCAATCGTGTCTGTAGCCTCACAGGTTCTAACCAAACTGGCTGAAGTCACAATGACAATGCGTGTGCCCCCCTTTGTCAAAGGACACTTTACAAGGAAGCATGTGCATACGAAAAACCTCATGCCGTTTCCTACACATGATATAAGTTTGATCATTAGCATGAAAGGGTACTATTATGAAAAGGTAATAATTGATTCGGCTGTTAAAAGTCACCATTGAATGAAACAAGTGAGACAATTCGCCGGGATATAGTTTCAACTATCTTCTTATCAAGCCTCTGCCAGGCATTCTTCCCAGTACCAAATGCATTATAGAACCCTTTAAAACCTCTGCAAGCATGTAAACAACCAAAAACATCGTCGAATGTCCTAACCAAGCACCCATTCACTTTTCAACCAAAAAAACAGGTAAATGAGTAGTTATATTATTGCTACAATAGCTATAAGAAAATGCACAATGAATAAGCCGTAGATATGAAAAGCAACAACTTACATTCCAGCATAAGTGGTTCTGGCTTGGGATAGCCCATGGATTCTATCCAGTTCCAAGTATCCATGAATCCTGATGCAAAGAGGTGATCAATATTAGTACTCCAATGTGCTGCGCAATGATCAATAGCTAATGCTTAGGATGATGACTTGCAGTAGTATAGTTCACACCTGAAGGTATTATTCTTGAAGCACGTGGAGGAGGTAGATAAGATCCCTGTCTGCTATTGTTGGTTTTCCTCGTTGAGAAACCTAAAATGGATAAGAGAATCAACACAATTAGAAAGTGCGTGACAAGCGGGAGGATATACATGGACCACATGTTAATATAATGATGATTATTATGATTAGAAGAAATGACATTGACGATGCACAATATAGGGTCTAAAGTGATTCTGAAATGTTCAGCTGCACTATAAGGTGTCATTTTGCCTCGGAGTTTTGCCCAAGGACTGCATTAGAACACAGCAGAGTCGTTATTATGATAAATAAATGCACACAAGTACTAGCCCCAAAACAAGCAGTAGATAGACAATGTAACCAATGTGGAAAAGGAAACAAGATAGGAAAAAAGAAATGCAAAACAGGCCATAAAAAATGTACAACAAAATAAGAAGGATTGAGCAGATCCAGATGCTACGTATGAGTTACGTTGTCCACATTTTATTTTTAATGAAATGTTTTTAACACTTCACTTAGACAGATAGAGTAGCTTCAGCACCCAAGCAAGCACAATAAATCAGCAACAAGGAAAGTGGTAGGCAGACTTAAAATACGGCTTCAAATAATAGGCTTCATGGCAGCATGAAGAAGCATCAGGTCAGGGATGGTACTTTCAGTCTATTTTGCGGAGACACGGCAAACTGCATCAAAAAACAAAAACAATTTGGGGGCATGGCAGGTATCTATGTATTTTGGAAAAAACGCAGCAAGTTAACAATATTATTATATGGATGAGATATTCGCCTCTCGATTTCCATAAGTAGCATCGTGCTGCCGCATCTAGTCACACCATAAGACAACTGGCTGCTGATGCTCGCAATGCTGCTGCCCCTAGATAACATTCCTCCCTTACCCCTTCCTTACCAAATCAACGAGCGGCAACCAGCAAACAAGCAGTCGTTGCACAATATTCAAGTTAGTAAGCAAGTATCGACATCTGAAGATTGGAGAACGAAGTACGTAGGGGAAATGACAGTTGGATTGGTTAGCTTGCAGGTAAGTTGCCAACATTCAGGAGGATGTGGCCTAGAATCAGAGGTGGCGTTACTCACCCAAGGATTATTTGGGCCTTTTCCATGTAGTAGGACAACCATTGCTAAAATTTACATGGGCTGAACCAGAATTATTTATAGCCGGTTGTACATGGGAGGGCATGCAAAAACACTGTTTTGTTGTTTTCTTCTTCCATTGCTAAGAGAAGAGAGCAGGAGGCTGGAAACCAATATAGATAAGCTAGTTCGGGAAGTTTGTTCACAATATTGCTCATAATAAATACTACTCCCTCTGTTCCGAAATACTTGTCGTTGGGGAACTTTTCCGACCAGGTGAAAACAGGATAAAGTACCAAACTACCCTCAATTTGAAATTCTTGTCGCCGGGGATCTTCGTCTTACTCCATCGCTCCTCCCCTCCGCCAGGCTCCATCCCACTGCTGCAGCTCCGGCGTCCGTCCGCGCCGGTCGCAGCTCCCTCGTCGGCCGCCTTCCTCCGCTCCAATCAAGAGCCCAAACTCGTACGCAGCTCCCTCGCCGTCCGCCACAGCCTCCAGCTGCCCGCGACTCCTGGCCGTCGCGCCCCCCGCGACTACTGGCCTTCGCGCCGCCCATGCTCCTCCCCGCACCGACCAGCAGCAGTGCCGCCCGTGCTCCTCCTCCTCCTGCCTGAGCCTTCCAGCTCCTTGATTCAGGCACTGGAGCTCCGGATCCGGCCAATTGACCTCCGTCCGTGCTCCTCCCCGCACTGACCAACAGCAGCAGCAGTGCAGCCTGTGCTCCTCCTCCTGCCTCAGCCTTCCAGCTCCTCGATTCAGGCACTCGAGCTCCGGATCCGGCCAATTGACCTCCGCCCGTGCTACTCCCCGCACTGACCAACAGCAGCACTAGCGCTGCCTGTGATGCTGTTTGAATTGATCAAAATTGTTAATCGCCAAAGAAATTGATCGCCGGAGTTGTACCACTTCTTCTCGCCACAGACAAAAATTGATCAGATGTAGATTGACCAGGACGTCTTCTCACCAGTCATAGCAAGCTTGAATTGATAGCCAGAGCAATTTTGAATTGATCAGCAAGGAGCAGCCACTGTCCATCTATTCACCTGTCAAAACTAGCAGATCAACAGTAGAAGCAAGGATCAGCAAGGAGCAGAAAATTGGCAAATTAGCAGATCAACAGTAGGTGAGCTACTCCATTTTTATGTGCTCGATCTGCTACAAGAAATTCAGTGTACTCATGCTTGCAATTGTACTCTTGCAAACAAATTACTCCATGCTAGTACTCCAGATCATGATTAAGAACTCAAGAAAACAATGTTAGTTCTGGCACTAAGTGTGGCTCTACATCTATGAGATCACTTCTGGTGTTAGTATTGGGTCATGCAACTTCGGCTAGGATGTTCTTGGTTGCTTAATAACTTAACTAGATAGACATACTTAATGCAAAAAAAAAAGCAGGCAGAAAGATTTCTTATACTA
Source organism: Triticum dicoccoides (assembly GCF_002162155.2). Classification (NCBI taxonomy): domain Eukaryota; kingdom Viridiplantae; phylum Streptophyta; class Magnoliopsida; order Poales; family Poaceae; genus Triticum; species Triticum dicoccoides. Next base: position 708,140,499 of record NC_041388.1, on the reverse strand, counting down.
ACCGTGTAGGATATGACACCAACACCAAATCCTTCAAGCAATCGTCCCATATACAGGAAAGAAGTGTCCTGTAAAACAAACGCCGACAAGCGCGACAGGTTCAGAAGCAGCAACAGCAAGTGGTGAAACTAAGCCTTTGGAAAATGCACTACTGTCATACTTTTGCGAAGGAGATGGAAAGCCAGCCGATGATGTTAGGAATAGCAGCAATCATACCACCATCCTAATCCTAATTTTAATTTTGCTCCTAGCTACTCCTAATTTTTAAGTACTCTACAGTAACAGAAAAGGTACTGAATTTTCTTAATTTGATCATACCACCATCTCAATGAATCAATGTTAATTAAAGGAGTACATTTTTTTAATTTTCAGTAGTACAAATTCCAACAACATCATCAGTCCAAAACATTAAGCTATTAACTGAATTTTGTGTGCATAACTGAATTTAACTGAAATTACATCTATCTCTGAAATTAATACCAACTGGTCCTTTGGTCTAAGTGGTGGTAATTCTTGAGTAAGTACATTCTTGACAAAGAGAAGAGAAGAGAGAAAAGATTCATTTATTTTTAAAAGTACTGATGCAAGCAGTAGAGTACACAAAACCTTCATTAGAGTATAAAAAAGTGTATGCAAGCATTAAAGGAACAGTTTCAGTTATTTTAATTAACTGGGAAAGTTCCGGCTAATTTTATTAAAGGAAAAAGTTGAGTTAATTTTAATTAAAATAAAAGAAGAGAAGAGAATAGCAGAGCAAGCAATGCTACCGCTCCAAGCTAATCTGACTGCAAATCATAAACTACTGCAAGCAGCTCCATGAAAAGAAGTACTGCAAGCAGGCTACTCCAAGCAGTACTATACTAAGTAATGTCACTTCAAGTAGTTCTACACCAACTAATCTCTACTGATGTCATTTAAAGCAGTAATCTCTTCAACTAATCTCTACTGATGTCATTTACAGTATTTTTGTAAACTGAATTTTTTGCCAAGGAAACAAAATTTTATAGCTTCAGGCCTAAGTACAGAATAGCTTCAGGAGCAAAGGAAAAGAAAAACATACCCAAATTTCTGAAGTGTTTCAGGCATCTCCCAACAATCTGGACGGGCAAAAAGGGAGTTTTATTCTCGTCTATGAAATTCATACCAACAATTCTTCCTTCCAAATCAATCAGAAGACCACCAAGGAAAATCTGAAGAAAATGGTACCAATGTTAACAAGTACTCATTCAATAAGATCCATACAAAGAATATGAGCACTTATAGAGCTCAGCATGTCGAAAGAGAAACTGAATGTTGTACACCTCAGCATGTCGTCCCTTTTCGACCAAATTATCTACAGAAACATTGTACATTCAGTTTTCAGGCAAAAATGTTCAGATATAATTAAGATACAGAAAACTAATTATGGCTGGTAATGTTTCATTAACCTAGGAAACTAATTCTTGCTTTGACAGTAAACGGACAACAATTGACCATAACAATATTGTCATTCTTGCTTTGACAGTAAACAGACGGCAATTGACTAATTCTTGCTTTGACAGTAAACATACAACAATTGACAGTACACAGACTGAATTTATATGTACTTCTTCTTCTTCTTCTTGTACTAGAAGCGAAGAAGGCATACCCGAGTATCTCATATTGCTCCAAGCGTTGACGAAGTAATATCCATGGTAGAAACAAAGGCTTTCCCGTATCATTATCAAAACAAATGTTCATCCCAACAAAGTTCCCAGCAAGGTCAATAAGTGGGCCTCCAAGTCCAGCCTAGAACAAGTGGAAGGGTGCACATAGTCACACATTAGACCACCAATAACATTTATTTAAGAAAAGGAGGATGACCCCCGGCCTCTGTATCTGGACGATGCATACTGATGCATACGGCCATTTTATTGATTATTCTCACAAGACCTTACAAAGTCATACAACAGTAAGACTAAAGCCGCCGTCTAAGCAACAAACTGTCGCTACACCTATCCAGTTGATGAAGGGGCGCAGAGAGCCTGGGCCTAATACCAAACAGACTAGCAGGCAAGCCTAACATCTAAGACCTGAGACCCAAACCTAGCCACTTGCCGGGTCTGGGGCACACACTGGTCCGGCGTGCTCTCAGAGAGACCACCAATAATATAATGCAGTTATCCATTTCAGGTAGAGGCCGAAAGATGTTCATAATCATCTTCTGTAGGTGCATCAGTCAGCACCCCAACCATGCCCATCAAATTGCATGATTTGTGGGCACGCCCAGCACCTACCATCGTCAGAGCATCAGGCAGATACGTCTCCTGATACATATCTAAAGGCATGACATCTTGGAAGTCCTGGGAGGTAACGATAGCAATATATTTATCATATAATCCTAACATCCCAAGTATAGTCTTTCTGTCGGGAAGGCGCACTACAACCTGTAGTGATAAAAGCAGTACATGAGTAAGGAGTGTTCATGGTTAGCTTGAATAGACAAAGCAAGATGGCACCAAAAATTATTAGCAGCGCCAACCCTCAATTTATCATCCTTGTTTCTTTTCTGATTGAAGACTGTAACCAAACGTGACGAAGTCAGGAATCTTGTTAGGCCCAGACTTGATGTCCCACGTGGTAGAACTATACCCGTGCACACAAATAGCATCTCATCTCCTGCATGAGATAACTTTTTTTCTTACATTTAACGAGTTGGTAAGTGTAAATACAAATTTGGACATCTCATAATCATATATAAAGCAGCATAATCACCATCGAGCAAAGCAAGCGAGACAACTTCGATAGACAAATGTGAGGCTACTCTTTGATTGAGTTGACACCAGTGATCTTGATCACTTTCGTATACGCTGCCAAATTGTTTCAAACTTAGGGCTGGAAACATCTCGATCAAGCAATGACTTGACAAAATGTTTATCAGAAGCAGCATCAGCCTCCTCTTGGTGACTGATATCTAATTAAAGAACAAGATACACCAAAACAGTGAGTGCTCTGTTAGAGAAGTAAGCTCCAGAACAGAAAGAGCCGGCAAAGTTGAAATCATCGACTCACTATCTTTCCAGACTCTTTTGCGATTGCTCCCATAGTTGTTCTTTTTTCTAGTGGTGCTTTGCACCTTTCTCAAGCTTTTTGTGTGATTACCCATCTTCTTGCTTTTCTGCATCTTTCCGGCCCTGAAGCATAAATAATGCAAATGATCAGTAGAGGAACTAACTAACTAACTAAGGTCGCAAAAGCCATGACATTCTCATGTCTAAGATGATGATTGTTGGCCTCATATACATTTTGGTGGTAATTTTGCAACATCAATTGGAAACCAAAAAAGCTTTCTTGCCTGTCATTTTATCACATTCTTAAACAACATTATCACACAATGTGTTGTTCATGGGGCAGAGAAAAAGTGCCGAAACCAGTATAAAATGGGCCCGATGATATGCAAATAACTCCCAACACTACTAGGAAAAGGCTAATTAGCGACGCACCTATTTTTGCCATTAATGGCGCAATATAGGTGCGCCACTATTATCACGCCACTAGTAACAAATAGTAACTGTCACATACAGTAATGGCACACCTAATTTTTTTTCTTCATTTTTTTCTTAATCTCAGGTCACTATAGCTTAATCTCATATCAATATGCTTAATCTCAAGTCAAATCGCACTACGTGGTCAAACTTCCCGGAAGGTCACTCATGCTCACACTACTCCAACCGGAGCACGTTTAACTTCGCAGTTCTATCCAACCACAGCACCAGCTCACTTAACAGGCAGTTGTTGATATATCTATCATATCAATTCTATTAAACCTTGTTGATGTCTAGGTCTTTGTTCATGTTATGAGTGTGATGAAATTTTGAAAAAATATTTCAAACTTCCCGGTCATATTTTGTATCATATTTTGAAAAAAAAATTCAAAAAAACTCAAAAAAATCAAAACCAAATTATTTTTTTTACTAGTGGCGCACCTAGCAAATGGTGCGCCACTAGTAAGTTTGATTTTTTTTTCATTTTCCCCCCTCTAGATCTTAAAAGCCCCGTATCTTTCGTTCTGTTAGGTTTTTGGGGATTCTGGAAATCTTGAACAGGGCTCCCCCGATTCAATTCGGATGTAACTTTTCGAGTAGATGCTTTTTCATATAAAAAACCTTTTAATCCGAATTCGTATGCAAAAGTTATGCCTATTGTACTAAATTCCAGAGAGATTTTACAAATAAAGTCGAAATTCATATTTGTAAATTTTCCCAACAACTAGACCACATATCACATGGGAAACTTATTTTCTTTTATTTTTTTGACATTTTCATCATTTTCTTTTATTTTTTTCTAAAATTGAATAGGCGGTCCATGGGGGTGCAAAGAAAGTTAGCAATGGCGCACCGCCTAAAATGCGCCATTAGTACGTGGTGCGCCATTACTAGTTTTTGCAAAAAAAAATTGTTAGTAGTGGCGCACCGTGGTTGTGGTGCGCCATTACTAGTTTGAACTAGTAATTGCGCACTATACATTGATGCGCCATTACTAGTTTTGAAAAAAAATTGTTAGTAATGGCGCACAAAGTGTGTGATGCGCCATTACTAGTTAAAACTAGTAATGGTGCACTATGCCCTGGTGCGTCATTACTAGTTTTAAAAAAAAATTGTTAGTAATGGTGCACCGTGTGTCTGATGCGCCATTAGTAATGAAGACACTAATGGCGCACCTACATATGTGGTGCGCCATTAATGTTCATATTAGCTATAGCCCATTTTCTAGTAGTGCAATATAGTAGTATGGCAAAATCAAGAAGTTTCCATGTTATCTGCATTGTAGCTAGCATCTGTCTGTATACGATGGCAGCCGAGTGGGCAACACAGAAGATCCAATTTTTTTTGTTTAGTCTACTACATGTACATGCATGTTAGAAAGAAGATCCGAAAACAGGAAGATCCAAATACAACAAAGGTGGAACAAATTGCTAGATAAACCAACATGCTGCAGATGAAGGATCAAGCAAGCAAGAAGGAAATCCAGAAAAAATGGTTTAATCCGGTACATACATGGCTAGAAAGAAGATACTACTCTTTGGAAGCGCCGACATATGGTGATACTTGGCTTGGTCAGTGTACTCGGATTGTGCAGGCGTATAAAATTTAGTAGCAACTAGAGAAAACAGGAAGACCACCAATATCTGATAATGAGTTTGAGAGTTCGAAATTTAGGAAAATCCTTAGAAAAGAGGTATCTATATGAATGGGATCGAATTGCTGGGTGAACAGAGTCAAGATAGTGCTAGTTGGGCTTGACAATGACCATAGGTTACTGGATGTATTGGCGAGACCCCAATGACCTGCTCAATTCGAAGTTTCGAACTCGATCCAAAACTCGATTCGGATCGATGCAAAACCAGTTTCGAACGCCCCGGTTCAGATCAATCCCGAGCTGCTCCATGATGAAGTACTACCAATTGAACTACCAAGCACATGAAGAAATAGCCCTAGACTAGAAACGGGGAGAAAACAGAGTGGACGACTTACCTCGATCAGTTCGTCACGTCTGATTGGAGCGAGGGCGTGGGCGGGCCGCCGAGAGAATCGGAGGATCGGGGATTTAGGGTTCCGGGGAAACTCGTTGCTGCTGGCTCTTGATCGGAACTACTCCTAGTTGGATTGGGGGATCAGAAAATCTGTTCCCGTTATAATATATATATGGAGTATATTTTGGGTCTGGGAGTTCTTTGTGGCCCAAAGGGAAGCTGCGTTGCCGGATCCGCTTTTACCAGCCGCCGCCGTCCGTTTCGCCCAGTGCGGTGAGAGCGAGCGCTGGAGATAATGGAGACGACTGGCGGTGTTGGTGGGTCGACGGGTGGCTGGATCCGCCGTCTGCTCTGTTCCAGGGCCTCCATCCCGACACGGCGGGTGAGGCGCTCGGCTCCGGCGATGTGGGCGGAGGTCGCCTCTCCGGCTAGCGCTGACGGACATCTCTGCACAGGGTGGACACGGTCCGGTTCCTGACCGAGCCTTCGTTTGGACCGGCCGCCGGCGGTCCAGATCGGACCGGACCGAGCAGGCGAGCGGTCCTGTTTCCGGGGACCGGACCGGCAGTGTCAAAGCCCGGACCAGACCGAGTGGACCGAATGGACAGCGTCGATGTGTGCGGTTGCTGCGGCGAGGTGGACTACGTGTGCTACTACTGCGATGGAGTGGACGACGTGCGCGGGCGCTGACCTGCGCGAGAATTGACTGACAACTCGATAAATGAATGAACATACAAGATGTTTCTCTCCTGCTATTCCTTATTTCACTGACAAAGCTGACGAAACTGACATGCGCGAGAAATCCCGACGAGCATGAGGGACTCCTCGAACAGCAGCGGCGGCATCACCTTCAGAGCGTTCGGATGGTGCCCATTTATTCCTGGTGGTGCGGTGAGTCGTTCGCCTACCTGGGGCAGCTGGTGGCCGGTGTACGTGATGTCTCCATGGCAGGAATTGTTGCCAGTTTGGGGTCGACTCCATGGCCGAGAACTTAAGATCGGCGGCGGTGCACGCATGGCAACAACGGCGAGCAGCACCAAGAGGTGATGGCGCACTGGGAGGTGAGGAAGGGATGAGAGGGGAAGCGCGAGGACATGATGATTCACACGGGGGTTGCCGGTGGCCACGACGACGAGGAACGGCGGCGGCGATGACTACCTTTTCTCGGTCCGACTGAGCGGCTCGGTTAACTGCTCGCCGTGCCCATGCCTGCTGTGTTTGTGTTTGGGTTCGAAATGCCACTGCGTGATAGGAGTATATTTTTTGACGGGAACTATTTTTACACGGGACCCTTTTCACCAGGGAACGCTCACTTCATTTAGACACGTTTTACTAGAAGGTTAGACATCTACATCCGGACTTGACAAACCCAGCCCCTCAAACAGCGCGGACAGTGATCCATCACGTCAAAAATTTCCTTTATCACAATCGAACACCTCAATTAACATACCTCAAATCCATACAAACTCATGCACCTAAAAGATGCATTACACACAATAGTACGACTACTACATCAGGACATATGCCATCAGACTATCCAAAATTAGCATGTTTAACCTACATGCTAGCGATGGAGAAGATCATCCACTGCTGCCCTTGCCCTTCCCGACGCCTTTGTCGTATAGCTTCCTCCTCCGCAGCTGCCAGCGCCGCCGCATCAGCCGCCACCATGTCGGCGGCGAGGCGGGCCTCGGCCGTCCTCATCCTCTCCTTCCCACGACGGACTGGTGATGGGGAAAGAAGGACTGGAAGGCTCCTGAGAGGACTGTGATGATCTAGCGCTGGATGTGCCGACGCAATGGATTCGTGCTGGAAAAGTCGCACTGTCGGTTGGGGCATTGTCCTCCCGGGAGCGATGGAGTGCAATTCGGACGACCATTGCCTCCGCACGGGACGACACCACAATCAACGGATCTGCACTGGTCGTCGTCGGATCCGCGGCCCTCCATGCCGGAGATCACCGAACGGGAACTTGGGTGGTGGAGGGGTGTGGGGTGAAGTGGGTTTTTTGTGACCGATCAGTGACCAGGCCGTACGCCCGGGCGTATGAGGTGGGTTTGGGGTACTCGACTGTAGATGCTCTTAGTTTTATGAGTTAACAGTTTCTGGTGAATCGAGTTATGAAAAGAATTATGGAATGGAAGGAAAGGAAACTTTCAACAAAAGGAAAAGAAATGCTACTCAAATCAATTGTACAGGCTATACCATCTTATGTAATGTTGGTTTTCATATTCCAAAACAGATTTGTAAAGGAATTACAGACGCGATGTCGCATTATTGGTGGGTGACGGTGACAATCAGAGGAGTGATGAAAGTTGTGTGTGCCAAAGAAAGAAGGTGGGCTGGAATTTCTAGATATTCATTGTTTTAACCTAGACCTGCTTGCGAAACAGGCTTGGAGATTAATTGATAATCCAGATTCCCTTTGTGCCCATATTCTCAAAGCCAAAAATTATCCAGATTGTGATATTTTGAATGTAACTCTGAAGAGAGCCTCATTCACATGACAAAGTATAATGTTGGGGTGCAGACATTAAAAAGATGTCATATATGAAGGTGGTAGTCGAATCAATGTTTGGGATGATAATGGATCCTAACTCACCTACCTGAAAAGTGATCATGGCTCGTGGAGAAAATTTACTATGAAAAGTAAGTGATTTCATTAACCCTCGGGTCGTTGGGATGAAGAGTTGGTTTCTCAAACACTGGCAAGTTGATGTGGCGCGGATCCTTGTGATTCCGTTGCCTGAATTTGATATGTCAGATTTCGTAGCATGAAACTTGTGCAAAAATGGAAGATTCTCAGTGAGATCGACATACTTTATGGAGTGGCACAACCAATATGGACATAAAATATCAGGAGAAAATATAGTCAGACCCTCACGGAATTCACCAATATGGGGGACGATGTGGAGCTTAAGCTGTCCTACCAAGGTTAAAAAATTCTCTCACAAACTTCGTTAGGATCGCTAACATGTCAGACTTGGCTAACAAACATATAAATGTCAATGGGCAATGTCCTACATGTTTATAGGAATGGAGAATACCAAGCACCTCTTATTCACTTGTGCAAAAACTAAAGAGGTATGTCTGTTAGCGGGTTTGGACTTTGCTATTGATAAAGCATGTGTTGTGGATCATGCAGGAGAAGCTGTGCTAGAATATTTATTGCTACAACCAGCTGAAGAATGTGTGGTCCCCGGTCTGGGAAATTCAACGGAAGCAATTGTTATTAGTTCTTGGTATTTATGGTGGGACAGGAGAAAATTAGTGCATAATGAAAATGTCTAGGAACCTAAGTTCATAGCAATGGCAATCAGAGACTAACTATACTATGGTGAGTGTTGCAAAGGCGACGATCAAGCGACATGATTGGAAAAGGCCAAGGAGCAACTATGTGAAGCTAAACGTGGATAGGACTTTTGACCTAGACTTACTCACGGGCTCATATGGCACTAGTAGAAAATAGGGCTTTGGTTGGGGCCTGGCCAGCCCATTAGTCCCGGTTCAGTCACGAACCGGGACCCATGGGGGCATACGTCCCGGTTTGTGTGCCTAGGGTGCCAGCGAGGCCTCGTGGGGCATTTGTCACGCTTCGTCTAGACCCATTTGTCCCGGTTCAAGGCACGAACCGGGACCAATGGTCCTCGCTCCTGGCCCACAGCCATTGGTCCTGGTTCGTGGCTGGAACTGGGACAGATGGGTGGCCTTTAGTCTCGGTTCCAGCCACAAACCGGGACCAATGAGGTGGCTATATATACCCCCTCACCGGCGAGCAGAGCACTCCACACTGCTCTGTTTTTTCTGGCCGGCGAGGGGAGAGCTTTGTGGTGCTCTAGCTCACCTCCTATGCACATGAGGTGTTCGATGAAATGCCCGAGCCACACTAGTTAAGCTTTCTCCTCTCGAAGTTTGACCTCCAAGCTCCATTTTCCCCAAGATTTGTCTAGGTTTAGCGGTCCGTCACGTCCCGTCCCCGTCTTCACCGTCGTCGATCGCCCACGCCAATCTCGTCGCCGGCACCACCGTGGTGAGCCTCTTGTTCTTATCTTCTTTCTGAAAGAAAAAAATTATTACTTTAGATAGATACTTTTCTAATTTTCTTACTTTTATTATTGCTTGTTATTATATAGTGCGATGGTTTTGGTATCCACCCCCGTCGGCCGTCGTCCTGGCTATGATTCGGATGTGGTATATATTATCTTTTATAACTATTTGGTTCATTTATTGTTTATGACAATTATGCTGACCAACATGACATAGATTTTATTTATCTAGGAGGTATGTGAACCGGAAATTCCAACCGACCCTATTGTCGAGAGGTTAAATTTAGTTGAAGAAGAAAACAATTACTTGAAGGAAAAAATTAAAAAAATGAGGAGGAGAAGATGATATTAGAGTTGCATGTTGCGGATGTCGTCGATGATCACAAGATCAAGATGGATGCAATGTGGTTGAAGATTAGAAAGATTAGAAAATATGCTATTCATACCGACGCTTGGTATCATTATGTCGTTGGATCAATAGTTACCTTGGTTGCGATTATGATCGCATTTGTTGTTGCATTGAAAGGTTTTACATAGTTTTAATGTATGATTTAATTAGATGCTCTGGAGAGCTATATGTTGTTCAATAAGAACTATGTATGTACTTTGGTTTTAATGTGATGATGAACTTTTATTAATTTGGTCACTTATCTATCCATGTGAATCTGTAATGGTTATTGACACACATAATTATATATAATGAACGCAGATGAACCGGCAATGGATGTATGGTGACAGACACACCTCCGAGTACATTAAGGGCATGTATAATTTTCTCAAAGTGGCTGAGGCAAATAAGCAGAATGGTTTTATGTGTTGTCCATGCCCTATATGTGGGAATACGAAGTCTTACTCTGACCAAAAAATCCTTGACACCCACCTACTTTATAAGAGTTTCATGCCACACTATAATGTGTGGACCAAGCACGGAGAAATAGGGGTTATGATGGAAGACAACGAAGAAGAAGAGGACGATGACAACTATGTGCCCCATGAATACAGTGATGCTACAACAGGGGAAGCTGCTGAAGATCAAGAGGAACCAGACGATGTGCCTGATGATGATGATCTCCGCTGGGTCATTGTTGATGCAAGGAGACGGTGTGAAAGTCGAAAGGAGAAGCTGAAGTTCGATCGCACGTTAGAGGATCACAAAAAATGGTTTTACCCCAATTGCGAAGATGGCAACACAAAGCTTGGTACCGTACTGGAATTGCTGCAGTGGAAGGCAGAGAATGTTGTGCCTGACAAAGGATTTGAGAAGCTACTGAAAATATTGAAGACGAAGCTTCTAAAGGATAACGGATTGCCCGATAGTACGTACATAGCAAAGAAGGTCGTATACCCATTAGGATTGGAGGTGCTGAAGATACATGCATACCCTAATGACTGCATCCTCTACCGCGGTGCGTACGAGGATTTGAACGCATGCCCGGTATGTGGTGCATTGCGGTATAAGATTAGACGAGGTGAGCCTGGTGATGTTGACGGCGAGCCCCCCAGGAAGAGGGTTCCTGCGAAGGTGATGTGGTATGCTCATATAATACCACGGTTGAAATGTCTGTTCAGAAACAAAGAGCATGCCAAGCTTATGCGATGGCACATAGAGAACCATAAGAAAGACGGGAAGTTGAGAGCACCCGCTGACGGGTCGCAGCGGAGAAAAAACGAGAGAAAGTACTGGGATGAGTTTGCAGGTGACCCAAGGAACATATAGTTTGGTTTAAGCACAGATGGCATTAATCCTTTCGGGGACTAGAGCAACAATCACAGCACTTGGCCCATGACTATGTATGTGTAACCTTCCTCCTTGGATGTGCATGAAGCGAAGTTTATTATGATGCCAGTTCTCATCCAAGTCCCTAAGCAACCCGGCAACGACATTGATGTGTACCTAAGGCCATTAGTTGAAGAACTTTTACAGCTATGGAATGGAAACGATGTACGTGTGTGGGATGAGCACAAACATGAGGAATTTAACCTGCACGTGTTGTTGTTTGTAACCATCAACGATTGGCCTGCTCTCAGTAACCTTTCAGGACAGACAAACAAGGGATACCACGCATGCACGCATTGTTTAGCTGACACCGAAAGTATATACCTGGACAAATGCAGGAAGAATGTGTACCTGGGCCATCGTCGATTTCTTCCAACCAACCATCAATGTCTAAAGAAAGGCAAGCATTTCAAAGGCGAGGTAGATCGCCAGAAGAAGCCCGCCATGCGTACCGGTGATCATGTACTTGCTATGGTCAATGATTTACACGTAATCTTTGGAAAGGGTCCTAGCGGACTATCTATTCCGAATGACGTTGAGGGACGCGCACCCTGTGGAAGAAGAAATCTATATTTTGGGACCTACCCTACTGGAAAGACCTAGAGGTCCGCTCTTCAATGATGTGATGCACGTGACGAAGAACCTATGTGTGAACCTGCTAGGCTTCTTGGGCGTGTATGGAAAGACAAAAGATACACCGAAGGCACGTGAGGACCTGCAACGTTTGCACGAAAAAGACGGCATGCCTCCAAAGCAGTATGAAGGTCCTGCCAGCTACGCTCTTACCAAAGAAGAGAAGGAAATCTTCTTTGAATGCCTGCTCAGTATGAAGGTCCCGTCTGGCTTCTCGTCGAATATAAAGGGAATAATAAATATGCCAGAGAAAAAGTTCCAGAACCTAAAGTCTCATGACTACCACGTCCGATTAGCCATTGTGAAGCTATGTGCATTCCTCAATGCATTCTCTCAGAAGGTTATCTATCCAGAAAAAATCATACCAATGCTAAGGAGTGATGTGTACAATGTCTTGTCACTTTTGAGCTGGTGTTCCCACCATCCTTCTTCAATATCATGACGCACGTCCTAGTTCATCTAGTCGACGAGATTGTCATTCTGGGCCCCGTATTTCTACACAATATGTTCCCCTTTGAGAGGTTCATGGGAGTCCTAAATAAATATGTCTGTAACTGCGCTAGGCCAGAAGGAAGCATCTCCATGGGCCATCAAACAGAGGATGTCAGTCGGTTTTGTGTTGACTTCATTCCTGGCCTTAAGAAGATTGGTCTCCCTAAAACGCGGTATGAGGGGAGACTGACTGGAAAAGGCACGCTTGGAGGGAACTCAATAATATGCAAGGGCGGGCACTCCTGATCTCAAGCACACTACACAGTTCTATAGAACTCTACCTTGGTGACCCCGTATGTCGATGAACACAAGAACAGTCTGCGCTCCAAACACCCGGAGCAGTGTGACCACTGGATTACATGTGAACACATCAGGACTTTCGGCAGTTGGTTGGAAACACGTCTCAGAGGTGACAACACTGTTTGTGATGAGTTGTACTCGTTGTCCAGGGGACCATCTTCGATTGTATTGACTTACAAAGGATACAAGATAAATGAGAATACATTTTACGCGATCGCCCAAGATCAAAAGAGCACCAACCAAAACAGCGGTGTCCGTTTTGGTGCAGCAACCAAGAGGGGAAAGGACACATATTATGGTTACATAGTGGACATATGGGAACTTGACTACGGACATGATTTTATGGTCCTTTGTTTAAGTGCAAATGGGTCAATCTGTCAGGAGGCGGGGTACAGGTAGACCCATAGTACGGAATGACAAAGTGGATCTGAACAATCTTGGGTACACAGACGAATTGTTCATCCTAGCCAATGATGTGGGGCAGGTTTTCTATGTGAAGGACATGTCTACCAAACTGAAAAAAAGAAAATATAAGGAAGCGAACACATCATACGAAGCGCCACATAGTTCTTTCAGAAAAAAGAGACATTGTCGGAGTGGAGGGCAAGACAGACATGTCCGAAGATTATGAAAAGTTTCATGAAATTCCTCCCTTCAAAGTCAAGGCTGACCCAAGCACCCTGATAAACGATGAAGATTATCCATGGTTACGATGCAATAAGCAAAGGACACAAGCGAAGAAAAAGTCAAGACTTTCTCTCCACAACTATTATGATGATGCCTTTGATCTAGAATATCACTACAGTTACACGTGAAGAAATGAAATGCCTGTTGTAACTGGCGAGTTTCCCTATGAAACCCTGATACCTCGACACAGATTGTCCGTTTTGTACACGAAGTGCATCCAGTTTTTGCCGTAACCCTCTCTACTTTTTTGCATATGCTATGTGGGTGAAATGATGATACCATGCCAACTTTTAACCTTTTCAGAGTTCATTTGAAATGCTTTTCAATTTCAGGGTCTTATAGATCAAAAAAATCAGTAAATGCATGAAAAATAACCAATGAAGTCAGAAAGGGTTGAAAGTTGATGATGTGGCTTTGAATGGTGCATTTTGAACACAAAAAATTCTGGAGTTCAATAAGTTCAAAAAAATGAAATCCCTTTGTAACAGATAAGTTTCCGTATGAAACTCTGATACTTCGAAAGAGATTGTCCGTTTTGTACACGAACTGCATCCAGTTTTGCCGTAACCCTCTCTACTTTTTTACACATGCTATGTGGGTGAAATGATGATTACCATGCCAACTTTCAACCTTTTCAGAGTTCATTTGAAATGCTTTTCAATTTTAGGGTCTTATAGCTCAAAAATCAGTAAATGCATGAAAAATAACAAATGAAGTCAGAAAGAGCTGAAAATTGATGATGTGGCTTTGAATGGTGCATTTTGAGCACAGAGAAAGTCTGGAGTTCAAATAACTTCAAAAAATGAAATCCCTTTGTAACAGATGAGTTTCCGTACGAAACCCTAATACTTCGAAAGAGATTGTCCGTTTCGTACACAAAGTGCATCCAGTTTTTGCCATAACCCTCTCTACTTTTTTGCACATGCTATCTGGGTCAAATGATGATACCATGCCAACTTTCAACCTTTTCAGAGTTCATTTCAAATGTTTTTCAATTTTAGGGTCTTATAGCTAAGCAACGTGTAGGTGAGCATTGCGCCTCTCCTTCATCGTCTCTCCACTCAGGGTTTATAAACCGCTGCGAGTGCCTCTCGCTTGGCGAGTGGGACTAAAAAATAGCTGCATAAAGAATCAACTAAAAAACTCTATTACCGGTTCATGCCATGAACCAGTACTAAAGGTGCTCGTGGGGCCCCAGCCTTCAAACCGGAACTAAAGATGCTCATGGGGCCCAGCCTTAGAACCGATACTAATAGAAAAAAGAATGAACTAGAAAACTTTAGTGAAACTCTAATAGCTAAAGGAATCAACTAAAAAGTTTTTGTAAACCTCTAGTATTATTGAAACTAAAATTATATAAAATTTATGCAACTAAAATTATCAAAGTATTTTCTATTCAAAATATTAAAAGCAAATAGAATTTTCATAAAATAAATAAAAAAACAAAAAACAAAATAAAATAAATAAGTAGAAACATAAGAAACTTTAATAAATAAGCAGAAACAAAATAAAATAAAATAAAATAAACTTTAATAAATAAGTAGAAACAAAATAAAATAAAATAAATAAGTAGAAATAAAATAAACTTTAATAAAATAAATAAGTAGAAACAAAATAAAATAAAATAAATAAACTTTAATAAAATAAATAGAAATAGCAATAGTAAGTATTTTGTTGTAAGTAGAAACAAAATTAAAAAAATAAAGCAAGAAAGAAAAAACTGGAAAAAAATGCCACCTACTGGGCCACCATGACCTGAATACAACTAGAAACCCATCCATGGGCCAGGATTCAGGCCCACAGAAGGCCCAGCAGGCCCACAAGCAGATACAGTGTGTTTAGGCCCGTAAGCCTGAAGTTCAAAGGATTTCGAAAGGGGAGGCAGAGCCGCGCTTATAAACCGATGCGGAAGCCCCTCAGCTAGCGTGGTGAGACTAAACATCCACCGCGCGGCTGTGCCAGGCACAGGCTATTGGTCCCGGTTGGTGGCATGAACCGGGACCAATGCCCACCTTTGGTCCCGGTTGGTGGCACCAACCGGGACTAATGCCCACCTTAGGTCCCGGTTGGTGCCACCAACCGGGACCAAAGGTCTCTGCTTCCCACCCTTTGGGCTGCTGAAAAGAGACCTTTGGTCCTGATTAGTGGCACCAACCGGGACTAGATGTGGGTATTAGTCCTGATTGCTGCCACCAACCGGGACTAAAGGCTTTGCTATATAAGATGACACTTAAGAAATTTTCACTTCTCATCTCGTAGTTGCCGCCCTGATCGACGACGCCGACGACATCGACGGCGCTAGGCTGCCTCGACGCCGCCCGCCACCCCCGCCGTTGCTGTCGCCGTCGCCCGCCGTCGCCATCGCCCGCGTCCTCGCCGTCTCCCGCGCCCCTCGCCCGACGCCGTCGGTGCTCGCCGCTCGCCGCCCCTCGCCCGACGCGCGCCTCCTCGGCTCTGCCCCAACACGCGCCGTCCCGGCCTCGCCCCGACGCGTGTAGCCCCGGCCCGACCCGTCATCACCATCGCCCTGGCCCGCCCCGTTCGTCCCCGTCGCCCCCTGCCCCGTCTATGTCATCGTCGTCGCCGTCCTCACCGACAACCCCGCGCCCCTCCTCACCTTGGTCTGGCCAGCGCCCTCCCTATCCTTTTTTTCTTCATATATATGATGATATATATGCTTGTTTTTTTCATATATATGCTAGTTTTTTCATATATATGATGATATATGCTTGTTATCATAATTGTTTTTGTTCATATATATGATGATTTTTTATAGAATATGATGTTTTTTGTTCATAGATGATCATATATATGATGTATGCATGGATGTGGATGAAATATGATGTTTTTTGTTCATAGAATATGTTGTTTTTTTATTAATATATTTTTTTGTTCATGAGAGAGGCGGGGACGTCGAGGAAGTTGTGCTATTTAGGGTTAGGGTCGTCGAGGAAGAAGGAAAATAAGGAAAAAGAAGAAAAGAGGAACAAGGAAGAAGGAGAAGAAGAGGAGAAAAAATAAGAAGAGGAAGTAGAAGAAAAAATGGAGAAGAAGAAGGAATAGAGGAGGAGAAGAAAAAATAGAAATTTTCTATTTTTTTCTTCCCCTCCTCTATTCCTTCTTCTTCTCCTCTTTTTTTCTATTTTCTTCTTCTTCTTCTCCTCTTTTTCTTGTTCTTATTATTATTAGGAACGAGGGTGTCGAGGATCGCTGACGGGTCGAGGGTAAGCAACTATCTAGGGTAGAGGGTCGAGGGTCATTGAGGGGTCGAGGGTTTGCCGAGGGTTTGAGGGTCGAGGGGTCGAGGGTCGAGGGTTCGAGGGTCGTCGAGGGGATGAGGGTTCGAGGGTCGAGGGTCATCGAGTAAGAAGGAAAATAAGGAGAAAGAAGAAAGGAGGAAGAAGGAGAGGAAGAAGGAGGAGGAGGAGAAGAAGAGGAGAAAAATAAATAAGAAGAGGAAGTAGAAGAAAAAAGGAGAAGAAGAAGGAACAGAGGAGAAGAATAAAGAATAGAAATTGTCTATTTTTTCTTCTTCTCCTCTTTTTTTCTTCTACTTCTTCTCCTCTTTTTTTCTTCTTCTCCTCTTTTTTTTCTTCTTTTTATCAGGAACGAGGGTGTCGAGGATTGCCAAGGGGTCGAGGGTCGGGAACTATCTAGGGTAGAGGGTCGAGGGTTGCCGAGGGTCCGAGGGTTCGAGGGTCGAGGGGTCGAGGGTCGAGGGTTCGAGGGTCGTCGAGGGGCCGAGGGTTCGAGGGTCAAGGGTTGTCGAGGGGTCGAGGTTCGAGGATCGCCGAGGGGTCAAGAGGTTGCCTAGTGTAAAAGTATTGAAGTAATCCATGCCTTCATCATTTGCCGGAAGTAACCGGGGCATGTTGGTACGAAGTTCTGCAAAGTTGTTCTGGAACAGAGTCCCAGATAGGATAATCCGCCTTTTGGTATGAATTTCAGCAAAGGCCTTCCAAATAGCGATATTCGGAAGGCTCTTGCTGAACTTTGTACCAAAAAGAAAATTATCCTATCTGGGACTCCATTCCAGAACAACTTTGAAGAGCTTCGTACCGTCATGCGCCTGTTACTTTCGCCTAATGATGAAGACATGATTTTGTTGAATCCTTTGACAGTAGACAAACGTGACATGAGGGGGTCAAGGGTCGGCAACTAGGGTAGAGGGTCGTGGATCGCCGAGCGGTCGAGGGTCAAGGATCACCGAGGGGTCGACATGTTGCCTAGTGTCAAAGTATTGAAGAAATCCATGGCTTCATCATTAGCCGGAAGTAACCGGGGCATGATGGTACGAAGTTATCCAAAGTTATTTTGGAAGGGAGTCCCAGATAGGATAATTCGTCTTTTGGTACGAATTTCAGCAAAGGCCTTCCAAATAGCAATATTTGGAAGGCTCTTGCTAAACTTTGTACCAAAAAGCGAATTATCCTATCTGGGACTCCGTTCCAAAATAACTTTGGAGAGCTTCGTACCATCATATGCGTATGTTACTTTCGCCTAATGATGAAGACATGGTTTTGTTGAATCCTTTGACACTATACAAACGTGACATGAGGGGGTCGAGGGTCGGGAACTAGGGTAGAGGGTCGTGGATCACCGTGCGGTCGAGGGTCAAGGGTCGAGGATCGCCTAGGGGTCGAGAGGTTACCTTGTGTCAAAGTATTGAAGAAATACATGGCTTCATCATTAGCCGGAAGTAACTGGGGCATGATGGTACGGAGCTCTCCAAAGTTATTCTGGAACGGAGTCCCGGATAGTATAATTCGTCTTCTTGTACAACAAGATGAATTATCCTATCCGGGGCTCCGTTCCAGAACAACTTTGGAGAACTTCGTACCATCATGCGCGTGTTACTTCCGCCTAATGATGAAGACATGATTTTGTTGAATCCTTTGACGATAGACAAAAGTGAAGCGTTGCCGAGGCCACCCCAAACCCTAGAGAAACGCCGAGGCCACTAATATGATTCCTTGTTGTGATTAGCTAGCTAGGTCTACGTTTGCCACTAATATATCCATCTGTCATGTTTGTATAATAATCGCCATGTTGTAATATTTGCAGAAATTATGGAGCACGGCCGAGACGAGGAAGCAGAACATGTGTTGGGGGATATAATCGTAGTCGGAGCTGATGTCTTGTCGTATCTCAACGACACCGATGGTCTGGAAGGACATGGTGAAGTAGCAGGCTACGGTTATCGAACAATGGAGGAGGAAGGACATGATTGTGAAGGCTCCGGTGACCGAATGTTGGTGGAAGAAGGACACCGTGATGACGGCTCCGGTGGCCGAACAGAGTCCGGCCAGGTATATATATTAATTAAGCCCATGCTAACTAGCTAATTGATGCATTCATTATTTTTGTATGTAAACATATTAAATCTCGTCTTTCTTCTTTTCTAGCCCTCCGGATCGAGCAAAATATCGGTAACGAGACAAGGGCCGAAGAAGAAGTTGCGCCAGGATGAAAGGTTCACGATCACAGCAATCGCGCGCAATGGACAACCGATTGAACCCATCCGGACCAAGGAAGCATTTTCTGCTCAGTGCGGGGTTCTTGTTAGGGACATGATCCCGATCAGCATCCACAAATGGTATAAGCCTAAGAACAAAGACCCTGAGGTGTCTTATGTCAACGATAGGCAGAAAGATGATCTTTAGACTGTGCTGAAGGCAAATTTCACCCTACCACCAGAGGAGGATCCGAAGAAGCCAGCTATTGAGCCATTGGTCAAGGCTCATGCTCTTAATAAGATGGCAGATCTATTCAGGAGGTGGAAGAATGAGTTGAAAACATCGTTTGTCGACAAAGAGAAGACTCCAGAATTCACCGACCGATTTGAGAAGATCAGCGATCATTAGGATGCATTTGTGTCCCACAAGACATCGGAGAAGAGCAAGAAGATGTCAGCGACACACAAGAAAAATGTTGCAAAGAAGGAGCTTCACCATCGCACGGGGTAAGGTGGTTACCTCAAAGCCCGGTCGTTGTGGGACAAGGCTGAGAATGACCTGCTTGATAAAGGGGTCGAACCAGAGACAATGCACTGGCCAGACCGTTCAAGGACTTGGTTCTTCGGGGTTGGGGGAACCTTGGACCCTGAAATAGGGAAGTGTCGTTGGACGAATGAGCAACTGAATATACCCGTCATGAAGTTTCAGGAGTATATCGCCGCGGCGTAGGAAGGGACGTTCGTTCCCGACAAAGAGAACGACGAGCTCACACGGGCCCTCAGAAATCCTGAGCACCCTGGATGGACACAAGGCACGCCAGGCTCCGTTTCATGGAAGGCTGGGTGATGTCTACGACACAACCTTCTTCTTGTAGACGATGTTGGGCCTCCAAGTGCAGAGGTTTGTAGGATAGTAGAAAATTTCCCTCAAGTGGATGACCTAAGTTTTATCAATCCGTGGGAGGCATAGGATGAAGATGGTCTCTCTCAAACAACCCTGAAACCAAATAGCAAAGAGTCTCTTGTGTCCCCAACACACCCAATACAATGGTAAATTGTATTGGTGCACTAGTTCGGTGAAGAGATGGTGATACAAGTGCAATATGGATGGTAGATATAGGTTTTTGTAATCTGAAAATATAAAAACAGCAAGGTAACTAATGATAAAAGTGAGCGAAAACGGTATTGAAATGCGTTGAACAAGGCCTAGGGTTCATAATTTCACTAGTTGTCGGTGGGAACGACACCTATGGGGTCACTGGGATCCCTTCTACGGTCTCCGCGCTCTGACGAGCCTTGGCGAGTTCGGTCCCTTGAACCGACGCATCATGCTCCAAGGCTTTGTATTTCTTGACCGCATCCTGGAGCTCCTGGATTTCCTTGACCCGGGCCTTGAACTTCTTACGAGCGGCCTGCTACTGGATAATCTCCTCGGCCTCGCCGAGGGCCTTCTTCAGGGCCTCGACCTCGGTCGCGACTCCTACACATATTACGACACATCGGTCAATATACAGCGCATGTCCTTTCTAACAAACAACAAGTAGTCACTCACCTTGCTTCTCCTAGAGCCGAACCTTGACCTCGCCGAGCTCATTCTTGGTCTGCTCCAGCCTCTGCCTCAGCTCAGAGACTTCGGCAGCATGGGAGGTTGTGGCCAACAGCGACGCCTGCTCATTCATACATACCATGTTAGTCTCCTACAACAGAAGAATTGATCCTCTGCCTGGTCATTCCTGTCGAACACCGGACAGTGTCTCAGGGGCTACAGGCTACACGGGGTTTTTTCTCTTTCTTACCTCAAAGCCTGTCAATAGGCTGCTGCAGGCTTCGTCCAGCCCACCCTTAGCGGACTGAATCTTCTCGATCACCGCACCCATAAGGATACGGTGCTCGTCCACGACAGAGGCGCTTCGAAGCGCCTCCATCAAGTTATCCGGCGCCCCTGGACGGACAAGGGCCACCGGTGGGAGCGGCGCATCCCCCTCCTTTAAAGGGGGCCGCTCGCCAGACTCCGGGGCCATATGGGCCTTCAAAATCATATTTGGCTGAGGGCCGAACTGTATGCGGCCCTCTACGCCAATCTTCATGGGGATCGGTTCCCCCATGTGTCCGACAGTGGAGGTCTCGCCCTGTGGCGCCTCCCAGACAACGTCCTGGCCTCCTACCCGCTTCGGTGCGGTCCTCCAGGACAACACCTCGGTGTCGTCCCTGGCCCCGGGAGAATAAGCAGGCAGTGGCGACATGCTCGCCATCTCCGACGGAGCCAGCGAGGATCGCTGGGTAAGGTCACGAGCTGGACTACAATAACGCAATTAATAATGTCATAGTAATAAACAGAAAGGGCCAAATGTGCGCACGAGAGAGCCATGTCACTTACGATGCGGCCAGGGGCTTGGCGCGGGGGCGTCTCTCCGGACTGCTGTCAACGTCCCACGCGGTGTTGACCGCTGGGATGCTTTTCCCCTTCTTGGGCGTGTCCACCTCCTGATGCACCGAAGCCGCCCTCGTCTTCTTCCTCTCCTTAGGGGGAGGGTTGTTTTCCTCCTCCTCCTCCTCCTCTTCCTCGCTGTTGTCCTCAGGGACAGAGGAATGGGCTTCGTCGTCTTCGGACTCCACGTCCGAAGTGCCCTTGCGACGGGGGCCACCCTTAGCCCCCTTGGCCTTCTTCTTGGCCTTCTTCTCCGGCGCCTTATAAGGCACCGGCACCAGCATCTTCACTAGACGCAGGATGACCGGTTCTTCAGGTAGTGGAGCCGGACACTGGATCCACTTCACCCTCTCCATCCAGTCCTGGAAATGTAATAATAAGCTCAGACATCATCCTGGAAATGATTAAATTGGGGATGCATCAAAAGATGGCATACCTCACTGGCGAGGTGTCTACAATCGGGACCACGGTCTGAATCCGTGGCCGGTGGCTTCTTGTTGCCCTTAAAGAGCAGCTTCCATGCGCCTTCGTGAGTAGTCTCGAAGAGCCTCACCAGAGTCTGATCCTTCTTTGGGTTGAACTCCCACAGAGGACGGCTTCGGCGCTGGCTTGGAAGGATCCGGCAAACCAGCATCACCTGGATCACATCAACGAGCTTGACATTCTTGGTGGACATGCTCTGGACGCGCGTCTGCAGGGCTATCACCTCGTGAGGGGAACCCCAGTTCGGACTCTTCTCAACCCAGGAGGTGAGTCGCGTGGCAGCGTCGGAGCGGAATTCGACAGCTGCGGCCCAGGTGGTGCCGCGAGGTTCTGTGATGTAGAACCACTACTTCTGCCACTCCTTCACCGTGTCCACAAAAGTGCCTTTGGGCCAGGATACGTTGGATAGCTTCCTCACCATGGCTCCTCCGCACTCCGCCTGTTGCCCGTCCACCACCTCCGGCTTCACGTTGAAGACTTTGAGCCACATACCGAAATGGGGATGGACGCGGAGGAAGGCCTCACACACGACGATGAATGCTGAGATGTTGAGAAAGGAATTCAGGGACACATCATGGAAATCCATCCTATAATAATACATCAGCCCGTGGACGAAAGGGTGGAGTGCAAACCCTAGCCCGCGGAAGAAATGGGGAAGGAACACCACCCTCCCGGTGGGCTCCGGCGTGGGGACGACTTGTCCTTCGGCCGGCAGGCGGTGAGCGATCTCCTTCGCCAAGTATTCGGCTGCCCAAAGCTCCGTAATGTTCTCCTCCTTAATGGAGGAAACCATCCACTTGACCTGACCTCCGGATCCGGACATGGTTGCTTGGGTGGGAAAGAGATGATAACTTGGGCGCTGGAGCTCGAGATTGGAAGGACGGAGAGAGGGCGTGTGGGAGGAAGAGGAAATCCTTATCCCCTTATAAAGACAATGAATATTGAACGCCTCCTCACCCGCCTTAAGATTCGCCTATTCCCAAGGGTTGTATAAACGGCACGGTTGGGTTACCCATGCCCGTATTGATGAGAATCCCGTAATAAGGGGGCACGATCTCTGTTTGACAAGACGTGCCAATGGCAACCGCGTCTCGAGACGTGGAGCGGCAGATGAAAAACGGTCCAAAGTTATGACCGGACAGGCATGATGTCATATTGTAAAAGCCGTCAGCGGATTAGACTCGTGCAAAAATATATATTCTCTCTACGGTTTTGTATGGTGTGTTTGTGACAGGTCTGGATACTATCATCGCATCCGAAGACTATTTTGAAGTTCGGATAAAAGGGAACCCGCCTTGCAATGCCGAAGAAAATCTGCGCGCAGAACTCCTCGTCATTGAAGCCAGGTTCAGGGGCTACTGAGGGAGTCCTGGACTAAGGGGTCCTCGGGTGTCCAGCCTGTGATCCATTGGGCCGGACTGATGGGCTATGAAGACATGAAGGCCGAAGACTATACCTGAGTTCGGATTGGACTCTCCTTGGCGTGGAAGGCAAGCTTGGCGACCGCTATGAAGATTCCTTCTTATGTAACCGACTCTATGTAAACCCTAGATCCCCAGGTGTTTATATAAACCGGAGGGGATAGTCCGGAAAGGACCCCATTTATTACCATAGTCATATAGGCTAGGCTTTTAGGGTTTAGCCATCATGATCTCGTGGTTGAACAACTCTTGTAACACCCATATCCATCAATATCAATAAAGCAGGACGTAGGGTATTACCTCCATAAAGAGGGCCCAAACCTGGGTAAACATTATGTCCCCTGTCTCCTATTACCATCGATCCTAGACGCACAGTTCGGGACAACCTACTTGAGATCCGCCGGTTTTGACACCGACACCAGCACCGGCACCTTGCAGTGAGAAAGCCCCGTCAAAGTACATGATCTAGTTGCGACTTGCTTCCTTGCCGGGGAGGGTGGTCTCCTGGATTTCCTCGTCAGGCATTGAGGTCCATTATGCAATGAACTCTGCCAAGACTCTGCTCTGGATTGTCGAAGTACTTTCAAACTTCAAACCAAAGCTCGAAAGCTCCAAGGCCCACTCCATAATCCTTCCGGTTGCGTCTGGGTTGTGCAGTATCCATTGTAACGGGAGGCGGGCGACGACGGTGATTTCGTGTGCTTGGAAGTAGTGATGCAGCTTCCTCGAGGACATAAGGAGGCCGAAGAGCAATTTCTGCACACCAGAGTACCTTGACCTAGCCCCCTGCAGGAGGGAGCTGACAAAGTAAACCAGGTGCTGCATCATCTTCTTCTTCTGCACCACCTCATTTGATTGCATGGGGCCTGTCCTGATGGCGTCAGACTCCGCCGGGGGCCTTGCCTTGCTGGCATCGGGCCCTGCCGGGGGAAACTCTGGTTGCCATTCGCCAGTCCCACCGTCGCCACTGCCTCTTTACCGACCTCCCTCTGCACCACTAGCGCGACACTGACCACTTGATTCGCCGCCGCCAGATACAACATCAACAGCTCTTGTGGTTTACGTGCAACCAGTATTGGTGTAGATGAAAGGTATTTCTTCAGATCCTGCAACACTGCCTCGGCCTCTGGGACCACTCCATTAGGCCCGCCTTCTTCAAGATCTTGAAAAGGGAAGGGCACGCTCAGCGGACTTGGAGATGAATCTGCTCATGGCGGCAACGTAGCCAGTGAACCGGCACACATTCTTGATCTGCTTGGGTGCCTCAATCTGCTCGATAGCCTTGATCTTGTCCGGATTTGCCTCGGTCCCACGTTGCGACACAAAGAGCCCGAGAAGTTTGCCGGACGGAACTCTGAAGACACACTTCTCAGGGTTCAGCTTGAGGTTGATCTTGCGTAGGTTGGCAAACATCTCTTCTAAGTCTTGTACAAGGGTTGCCTCGTCCTTGGTTTTGACCAATATGTCATCCATATAAGCTTCCATATTTCTATGTAGCTGGGGCTCAAAACCAATTTGGACCGCCCTTGCGAATGTCGAGCCAGCACTCTTCAACCCGAAAGGCATCCGTAAAAAGCAATGCGTACCACATGGGGTGATGAATGTTATCTTCTCTTCGTCTTCCTTTGCCATGAAGATCTAGTGGTAGCCCGAGTAGGCTTCGAGGAATGATAACAGATCGCACACGCCCGTGGAGTCAACAATCTAGTCAATGTGTGGCAGCGGGAAGGGGTCCTTAGGACAAGCCTTATTGATATATGTGTAATCAATACACAGCCTCCACTTCCCGTTCGCCTTGCGCACCACCACCGGATTGGCCAACCACGTTGGATGGAGCACTCCTCTCACCAAGCCTGCCGCTACCAGCTTCCTGATCTCCTCTGTGATGAATTCATGCCGTTCCAAAGCTTGCTTCCTGATCTTCTGCCTGATGGGTCGCACATGGGGACAGACAGCAAGATGGTGCTCAATCACTTCCTTGGGAACGCCGGGGATGTCGGATGCTTGCCATGCAAACACATCGACATACGCCCGCTAGAAAGTGACGAGCATGCTTTCCTATTTGCTGTCGAGGGTGGAGCTTATGGTGAAAGCCCCTCCCGTGCCATCCTCCTTGATGGACACCGGGAAAGGACACCGCACGATTGAACCCAAGCTAAGCACTTCTCCCATTGCAAGAAAGATCAATTTAGTAGGCCAAACCAAACTGATAATTCGAAGAGACTTGCAAAGATAACCAATAATCATACATAAAAGAATTCAGAGAAGATTCAAATATTATTCATAGATAGACTTGATCATAAACCCACAATTCATCGGTCTAAACAAACACACCGCAAAAAGAAGATTACATCGAATAGATCTCCACAAGAGAGGGGGAGAACATTGTATTGAGATCCAAAAAGAGAGAAGAAGCCATCTAGCTACTAACTATGGACCCGGAGGTCTGAGATAAACTACTCACACTTCATCGGAGGGGCTATGGTGTTGATGTAGAAGCCCTCCGTGATCGATGCCCCCTCCGGCGGAGCTCCGGAACAGGCCCCAAAATGGGATCTCACGGATACAAAAAGTTATGGCGGTGGAATTAGGGTTTTGGCTCCTGTTCTGATCGTTTGGGGGTACGTGGATTTATATTGGAGAAAGAAGTACGTCGGTGGAGCAACAGGGGGCCCACGAGGGTGGAGGGTGCGCCTGGGGGGAGGTAGGCGCGCCCCCCTACCTCGTGGCCTCCTATTACGTGTCTTGATGTAGGGTCCAAGTCTCCTGAGTTGTATTCGATGAGAAAATCACGTTCTCAAAGGTTTCATTCCGTTTGGACTCCGTTTGATATTCCTTTTCTTCGAAACCCTAAAACAGGCAAAAAAACAACAATTCTGGGCTGGGCCTCCAGTTAATAGGTTAGTCCCAAAAATAATATAAAAGTGGATAGTAAAGCCCAATAATGTCCAAAACAGTAGATAATATAACATGAAGCAATCAAAAATTATAGATACGTTGGAGACGTATCAAGCATCCCCAAGGTTAATTCCTGCTCGTCCTCGAGTAGGTAAATGATAAAAACAGAATTTTTGATGCGGAGTGCTACTTGGCATAATTTTAATGTAATTCTTCTTAATTGTGGTATGAATATTCAGATCCGAAAGATTCAAGACAAAAGTTCATATTGACATAAAAATGATAATACTTCAAGCATACTAACTAAGCAATTATGTCTTCTCAAAATAACATGGCCAAAGAAAGTTCATCCCTACAAAATCATATGGTTTACTCATGTTTCATTTTCGTCACACAAGAATGCTATCATCATGCACAACCCCGATGACAAGCCAAGCAATTGTTTCATACTTTAGTAATCTCAAACCTATAAACTTTCACGCAATATATGAGCGCGAGCCATGGACATAGCACTATAGGTGGAATAGAATATAATGAGGGGGGTTATGTGGAGAAGACAAAAAAGGAGGAAGTCTCACATCAACGAGGCTAAGAAATGGGCTATGGAGATGCCCACCGATTGATGTTAATGCAAGGAGTAGGGATTGCCATGCAACGGATGCACTAGAGCTATAAATGTATGAAAGCTCAACAAAAGAAACTAGTGGGTGTGCATCCAACTTGCTTGCTCACAAAGACCTAGGGCACTTGAGGAGGCCCATTCTTGGAATATACAAGCCAAGTTCTATAATGAAAAATTCCCACTAGTATATGAAAATGATAATGTGAGAGACACTCTACTATGAAGATCATGGTGCTACTTTGAAGCACAAGTGTGGCAAAGGATAATAACATTGCCCTTCTCTCTTTTTCTCTCATTTTTTCTTTCTTTTTCTTTTTTTCTTTTTTGGGCCTTTTCTTTTTTTACGGCCTTTCTCCTTTTTTTGTTTATTCCTCACTTGGGACAATGCTCAAGAAAATGATGATCATCACACTTCTATTTATTTACAACTCAATGATTACAACTCGATACTAGAACAAAGATGACTCTATATGAATGCCTTCGGCGGTGTACCGGGATATGCAATGGACCAAAAGTGACATGTATGAAAGAATTATGAATGGTGGCTTTGCCACAAATACTATGTCAACTACATGACCATGCTTAAGCAATATGACAATGATGAATGTGTCATGATGAACGGGATGATGAAAAGTTGCATGGCAATATATCTCGGAATGGCTATGGAAATGCCATAATAGGTAGGTATGGTGGCTGTTTTGAGGAAGATATAAGGAGGTTTATGTGTGAAAGAGCGTATCATATCACGGGGTTTGGATGCACCGGCGAATTTTGCACTGACTCTCAATGTGAGAAAGGGCAATGCACGGTACCGAAGAGGCTAGCAAGGATGGAAGGGTGAGAGTGCGTATAATCCATGGACTCAACATTAGTAATAAAGAACTCACATACTTATTGCAAAAATCTACAAGTCATCAAAAACCTCGGTACTACGCGCATGCTCCTAGGGGATAGATTGGTAGGAAAATACCATCACTCGTCCTCGAGCGCCACTCATAAGGAAGACAATCAAATAACACCTCATGTTTCAAATTTGTTGCATAACGTTTACCATACGTGCATGCTACGGGACTTGCAAACCTCAACACAAGTATTTCTCAATTTCACAACTACTCAACTAGCACGACTTTGATATTATTACCTCCATGTCTCAAATCAATCATCAAGCAGGCCAAGCAATGTCCACCCTTAGCTGAGTTCTTACCTTGCCAAAGGAAGCCTCTCAATATTTGTTCCAGCTTGTCCATTGATTTCTTTGGCCATATAAAGTAGGCCATGAAGTAATTGGGAATGGACGCCAAGACTGAGTTTATCAGGGTAACTCGGCCTCCCCAGGAGAGAAAAGTTGCAAGCCAGCCTGATAAGCATTTATCCACCTTGTGTATGACTGGGATCAAAAGACCATGTGAGATTTTGTGAAACGATAACGTGAGTCCAAGGTAAGTGCAGGGGAAGGCTGAAATTGGGCACTGCAACAGCTCGGCAATTTCGATACTAGTATCCTGGTCCACACAGATGGGTACTAGAGTGCTTTTTGGAAAATTTATTTGTAGCCCCATAAAACTGGAGAAATCTTGCAAAAGTTGCTTGATGATCCTTGCTTGTTCAACGTCCCCCTAGAATAATATAAGTGTGTCATCCGCATACTGAAGTATTGGAAAGAAAGCATCCGCACCCAAAGGGTGTTTTAATCTCCCCGAGCTGTGTTCCAAGCGGCATAGCTGCTCAGCACATCTGCTACCAAGATGAACAAGTATGGTGAGATAGCGTCTCCCTGTCTTAGCCCGCTTTTAGACTTGATGCTTCGTCCCAGAGAACCATTGATCAGAATTTTGGAGGTGCTGGACTTAAGAATAGTGGAGATCCATTTGATCCAGCGTTCTCCAAAACCCATGGCAGAAAGGATTTGCAGGAGTGCTTCCTAGCTGACAGTGTCGAAAGCTTTGCGAAAATCCAATTTTAAGGCCATCATCGGCTTGCGCCTAAGCTTTGCATGCTGCAAGAGCTCTGCTGCAAGAACAAAGTTCTTTGCTATACACCTTCCCTGTAAAAACCCTCACTACAATTGGTGCACCAGCTCTGGTATCAGTCTCTGTAGAAGGGAGGCAAGGACCTTGGAGACCAGCTTCAGCAGGCTATGAACCAGGGAGATTGGTCTAAAATCTCTTATATCCACATGATTGCTTTTTTTGGTATCAAG
Organism: Triticum dicoccoides; assembly: GCF_002162155.2. Lineage (NCBI taxonomy): Eukaryota > Viridiplantae > Streptophyta > Magnoliopsida > Poales > Poaceae > Triticum > Triticum dicoccoides. Next base: position 708,111,566 of record NC_041388.1, on the reverse strand, counting down.
ACAATATTTGCGACATTCACTCCCTGTAGATCAAATAGTTGATCATAGAAATCCTGGAAGAGGAGCAGCAGGTCGTCTTTGAGGATAGGCATGAAGGCTTTGTAGAATTTTTTAGTAAAACCATCAGGTCCCGGGCTCTTATTGTTGGGCATTCTCCGTATAATATTAGCCATTTCTTCCCATGTGAATGGGGCCTCGAGCGCTTGCAAGTTGGCAGGCTCGTATAGCTGATGAATATTCACCGAAGGAAGAGATGCAGATTCATGCCTGAAGACGTTCTCAAAGAAAGCAGAGGCGATGGAGAGCTTAGCTTCATTTTCAAAGAAAGCGACACCCTCATCTTCAAGCATTCTGATTTTGTTGCGTCTGTGGTGGCAGTTGGCGGGTGCATGAAAGAACCGTGTATTCTCATCGCCTAGCACACATTTCTTTATCTTTTCTCTATGCCTCCAAGTATTTGTTTGCCACAAAATAACATGTTGAGCGTTTGCAGCAGAATGCTTTCTGAGGGAGAATTCCAATGCTCAAAGGCTCCTCCTTTCCTCGACCAGATCCTGGTACTGGATTACATGTTTGCAGTTTTCAAGGATTAGAGCAATAGGAGTACTTGATCTGTTCAAATTTCTGATTGCCGCCCTCAACCTTCTCAGCTTGTGGTTGAATCTGGTGAAAGCAGAAGCAAAATGTCTTGTCCCTTTTGTCCATTCGCGAGCAATCAACTCCTTTACTTTCGGCATCTGAATCCAGTGGTCCTCAAACCTGAAAAAACTGCTCTTTGAACCACTCTTGTTGAAGTTCACCACAATTGGGGTGTGATCCGAAGTGACATCAATTCTTGTCGACGCTTCTATGTGACGAAAGCCTAGGTTCCAGTGTGCATTAACAAGTACCCTGTCCAGCTTCACAAGAATGGGGTTCCTTCTCTTATTCGACCAGGTGAAGTTGTGATTCGTGATTTCTATATCATCCATGGCTGCCTCCCAGATCCAAGCATTGAAACTGTCCATGACTGGCCAATTTTTCATGCCCCTTGATTTTTCATGTGCGAAACGGTACATGTTAAAATCCCCCAGCATAATCCAAGGCCCTGTGATACTGGTAGAAACCTGATCCAAAACTTGAAAGAAGGCAGGCCTTGCGGAATCTTCACATGGCGCATAAACAGTGGATAATGTGAAAGAGCAGGAGCTAGTAACCAAACTGAAACCCACTGAAATACAGAAGTGGTTCTTCTGTAACTCTACACCGGATAAAACATTTTCATCCCAAGCCATCATCAAGCCACCTGAGGTGCCGCAAGCTGGCATAAGGAGAGTAGTGCGCAAATTTGGTGGCAGAAAGGAGGCCACTTTCCTCGCATCCACCGATTGTAGCTTGGTCTCCTGCAAGCATACAACATCCGATCGACTGGCCAGGATTGCATCTTTGACGAGCGAGCATTTGTCAGCATCACCAAGCCCCCTAATGTTCCAATTTAGAAATCTCATGACAGAAGAAATATGATCACAAGAATATAGAGCAAGAAACTAGTAGGGACACAACCAGGATTCATTAGGCTTGAGACATGCTCAGTCGAGCTTACATGACTTGGGTGATAACGGACAGCAGTACAACTGATACTACCCAACAACTGAAACAACAGCCCTGACAACAGACTAAGACGAGTAGAGGTGGACACGCATGGCGAACTACTGAAACTGAAACTAGACAAGACATAAGACATAACAGATAAACTTGCAGGTGACATAGCATGGTCAGAGATAAGGCGCGCACGCCTAGGAAGGACATAGAAAGCAGTAACCTTGCCGCTTAAGACGCCTGGCTGTTGCCTATTCATGAGCAGATTTGGTTGACGCCGATGAACCCGATGCGGAGATGCCCTCAGGAGCGGAGGGCTAAGCCGCATCAGCGATGACCGCCTCGAAGTTCAGGTCGCAACAGCGAGAAAGCTGCTTGGCTTTGCTCCTGGTCAGTGGCCTTGGTGTCTCCTGGAGGGGGAGCTGCAGGATGGGGGAGCTGCAGGATTGAGGCCGCGTTGGCCTTGCTCTTCTTCCCCCCTGAGACACGTCGCCCCCCTTGGCCTCCGTTAGAAAGGTTGGCTATCGCCTTACGCTTGGAGGCGCATTCAATGGGGTCGATGTGTACCACATCATAGAGCACCCGGATGCGCGGGCTACAACGGGGGGAGGCCGCCGAGGCCTCCGCCCGCCCTGGAGAGAGCGCAGATCCTGACGAGAGCATAGGCACGCCAAGATCCCCTTCTAGAGGGGCTTCAGAAGCATGCACGTCATCAGCAGCTCCCATGGGCGCCGCCCGAGCATCGGCCGCTGGCGGTGAGTCAGGGATGATGATGGGAACTGGCCCAAGGAGCTGCAGTTGGAAATATGCCCTAGAGGCAATAATAAATAAGTTATTATTATATTTCTTTGTTCATGATAATAGTCTTTTATTCATGCTTTAACTGTATTATCCGGAAATCGTAATACACGTGTGAATACATAGACCACAATATGTCCCTAGTGAGCCTCTAGTTGACTAGCTCGTTGTGATCAACAGATAGTCATGGTTTCCTGGCTATGGACATTGGATGTCGTTGATAACGGGATCACATCATTAGGAGAATGATGTGATGGACAAGACCCAATCCTAAGACTAGCACAAAAGATCGTGTAGTTCATTTGCTAGAGCTTTGCCAATGTCAAGTATCTCTTCCTTTGACCATGAGATCGTGTAACTCCTGGATACCATAGGAGTGCTTTGGGTGTATCAAACGTCACAACGTAACTGGGTGACTATAAAGGTGCACTACAGGTATCTCCGAAAGTATCTATTGTTTTATGCGGATCGAGACTGGGATTTGTCACTCCGTGTAAACGGAGAGGTATCTCTGGGCCCACTCGGTAGGACATCATCATATGCGCAATGTGACCAAGGAGTTGATCACGAGATGATGTGTTACGGAACGAGTAAAGTGACTTGCCGGTAACGAGATTGAACAAGGTATTGGATACCGACGATCGAATCTCGGGCAAGTAACATACCGATAGACAAAGGGAATTGAATACGGGATTGATTAAGTCCTTGACATCGTGGTTCATCCGATGAGATCATCGTGGAACATGTGGGAGCCAACATGGGTATCCAGATCCCGCTGTTGGTTATTGACCGGAGAACGTCTCGGTCATGTCTGCATGTCTCCCGAACCCGTAGGGTCTACACACTTAAGGTTCGATGACGCTAGGGTTATAAAGGAAGCTTGTATGTGGTTACCGAATGTTGTTCGGAGTCCCGGATGAGATCCCGGACATCACGAGGAGTTCCGGAATGGTCCGGAGGTAAATATTTATATATAGGAAGTCCTGTTTCGGCCATCGGGACAAGTTTCGGGGTCATCGGTATTGTACCGGGACCACCGGAAGGGTCCCGGGGGCCCACCGGGTGGGGCCACCTGCCCCGGGGGGCCACATGGGCTGTAGGGGGTGCGCCTTGGCCTACATGGGCCAAGGGCACCAGCCCCAAGAGGCCCATGCGCCTAGGGAACCCTAGAGGGAAGAGTCCTCAAAGGGGAAGGCACCTCCGAGGTGCCTTGGGGAGGATGGACTCCTCCCCCCCCCCTCTTGGCCGCACCCCAAAACCCATCTAGGGCTGGCCGCCGCCCCTAGGGGGTGGGAAAACCCTAAAGGGGGCGCAGCCCCCTTCCCTCTATATATATTGAGGCATGGGGCTGCCCATAACACGCGATTTGATCTCTCGTTGGTGCAGCCCTGCCCCTCTCCCTCCTCCTCCTCTCCCATGGTGCTTGGCAAAGCCCTGCTAGATTGCCACGCTCCTCCATCACCACCACGCCGTTGTGCTGCTGTTGGATGGAGTCTTCCTCAACCTCTCCCTCTCTCCTTGCTGGATCAAGGCGTGGGAGACGTCACCGGGCTGTACGTGTGTTGAACGCGGAGGTGCCGTCCGTTCGGCACTTGGTCATCGGTGATTTGAATCACGACGAGTACGACTCCATCAACCCCGTTCACTTGAACGCTTCCACTTAGCGATCTACAAGGGTATGTAGATGCACTCCCTTTCTACTCGTTGCTGGTCTCTCCATAGATAGATCTTGGTGTTACGTAGGAAAATTTTTGAATTTCTGCTACGTTCCCCAACAGTGGCATCATGAGCTAGGTCTATTGCGTAGATTCTTTGCACGAGTAGAACACAAAGTAGTTGTGGGCGTTGATGTTGTTCAATATGCTTACCGTTACTAGTCCAATCTTGTTTCGACGGTATTGTGGGATGAAGCGGCCCGGACCGACCTTACACGTACTCTTACGTGAGACAGGTTCCACCGATTGACATGCACTTGGTGCATAAGGTGGCTAGCGGGTGCCAGTCTCTCCCACTTTAGTCGGAACGGATTCGATGAAAAGGGTCCTTATGATGGGTAAATAGAAATTGGCATATCACGTTGTGGTTTTGCGTAGGTAAGAAACGTTCTTGCTAGAACCCATAGCAGCCACGTAAAACATGCAAACAACAATTAGAGGACGTCTAACTTGTTTTTGCAGGGTATGCTATGTGATGTGATATGGCCAAGAAGAATGTGATGAATGATATGTGATGTATGAGATTGATCATGTTCTTGTAATAGGATTCACGACTTGCATGTCGATGAGTATGACAACCGGCAGGAGCCATAGGAGTTGTCTTTATTTTTTGTATGACCTGCGTGTCATTGAAGAACGTCATGTAAACTACTTTACTTTATTGCTAAACGCGTTAGTCATAGAAGTAGAAGTAGTCATTGGCGTGACAACTTCATGAAGACACGATGATGGAGATCATGATGATGGAGATCATGGTGTCATGCCGGTGACAAGATGATCATGGAGCCCCGAAGATGAAGATCAAAGGAGCTATATGATATTGGCCATATCATGTCACTACTCTATTTGATTGCATGTGATGTTTATCATGTTTATGCATCTTGTTTACTTAGGACGACGGTAGTAAATAAGATGATCCCTTACAAAATTTCAAGAAGTGTTCTCCCCTAACTGTGCACCGTTGCTACAGTTCGTCGCTTCTAAGCACCACGTGATGATCGGGTGTGATGGATTCTTACGTTCACATACAACGGGTGTAAGACAGTTTTACACAGCGAAAACACTTAGGGTTAACTTGACAAGCCTAGCATGTGCAGACATGGCCTCGGAACACGGAGACCGAAAGGTCGAGCATGAGTCGTATGGTAGATACGATCAACATGAAGATGTTCACCGATGATGACTAGTCCGTCTCACGTGATGATCGGACACGGCCTAGTTGACTCGGATCATGTGATCACTTAGATGACCAGAGGGATGTCTATCTAAGTGGGAGTTCATAAGATGAACTTAATTATCCTGAACATAGTCAAAAGACCTTTTGAAAATTATGTCGTAAGCTCGCGCTTTAGTTCCACTGTTTAGATATGTTCCTAGAGAAAATATAGTTGAAAGTTGATAGTAGCGATTATGCGATCAGTAGAAAGCTTATGTCCTTAATGCACCGCTCAGTGTGCTGAACCCCAACGTCGTTTGTCGATGTTGCGAACATCGGACATACACGTTTTGATAACTACGTGATAGTTCAGTTAAATGGTTTAAGTAGAGGCACCAAAGACGTTTTCGAAACGTCGCGGAACATATGAGATGTTTCGAGGGCTGAAATTAGGATTTCAGGCTCGTGCCCACGTCAAGAGGTTTGAGACCTCCGACGATTTTCTTAGCCTGCAAACTAAGGAGAGAAGCTCAATTGTTGAGCTTGTGCTCAGATTGTCTGAGTACAACAATCACTTGAATCAAGTGGGAGTTGATCTTCCAGATGAAATAGTGATAGTTTCTCCGAAGTCATTACCACCAAGCTGCTAGAGCTTCGTGATGAACTATAACATATCAGGGATAGATATGATGATCCTTGAAATATTCGCGTTGTTTGACACCGCGAAAGTAGAAATCAAGAAGGAGCATCAATTGTTGATGGTTGACGAAACCACTAGTTTCAAGAAGGGCAAGGGAAAGAAGGGATACTTCATGAAACGGCAAATCAGCTGCTGCACCAATGAAGAAACCCGAGGTTGAACCCAAACCCGAGACTAAGTGCTTCTGTAATAAGGGGAACAACCACTGGAGCAGGATTACCCTAGATACTTGGTAGATGAGAAGGCTGGCAAGGTCGATAGAAGTATATTGGATATACATTATGTTAATGTGTACTTTACTAGTACTCCTAGTAGCACCAGGGTATTAGATACCGGTTCGGTTGCTAAGTGTTAGTAACTCGAAATAAAAGCTACGGCATAAACGGAGACTAGCTAAAGGTGAGCTGACGATATGTGTTGGAAGTGTTTCCAATGTTGATATGATCAAGCATCGCACGCTCCCTCTACCATCGAGATTTGGTGTTTGCGTTGAGCATAGACATGATTGGATTATGTCTATCGCAATACGGTTATTCATTTAGAGAGAATAATGGTTACTCTATTTATTTGAATAATACCTTCAATGGTCTTGCACCTAAAATGAATGGTTTATTGAATCTCGATCGTAGTGATACACATTTTCATGCCAAAAGATATAAGATAGTAATGATAGTACCACTTACTTGTGGCACTGCCATGTAAGTCATAATGGTATAAAACGCATGAAGAAGCTCCATGTTGATGGATCTTTGGACTCACTCGTTTTTGAAAAGTTTGAAACATGCGAACCATGTCTATTGGTGTATATGCATGAAGAAACTCCATGCAAATGGACCGTTTGGACTCACTTGATTTTGAATCACTTGAGATATGCAAATCATACCACATGGGCAAGATGACTGAAAAGCCTCGTTTTCAGTAAGATGGAACAAGATAGCAACTTGTTGGAAGTAACACATTTTGATGTGTCCAATCCAATGAGTGCTGAGGCATGCAGTGAATATCGTTATGATCTTACTTCACAGATGATTCGAGTAGATGTTGAGAATATTTACTTGATGAAACACAAGTCTGAATTATTGAATGGTTCAAGTAATTTCAGAGTGAAGTAGAAGATCATTGTGACAACAGGATAAAATGTCTATGATATGATCATAGAGATGAATATCTGAGTTACGAGTTTTGGCACACAATTAAGACATTGTGGAAATTGTTTCGCAATTAATACCGCCTGGAACACCATAGTGTGATGGTGTGTCCGAACATCATAGTTGCACCCTATTGGATATGGTGCGTACCATGATGTCTCTTATTGAATTACCACTATTGTCCATGGGTTAGGCATTAGAGACAACCACATTCACTTTAAATAGGGCACCACGTAATTCCGTTGAGATGACACCATATGAATTATGGTTTAGAGAAACCTAAGTTGTCGTTTCTTAAAAGTTTGGGGCTGCGACGCTTATATGAAAAAGTTTCAGGTTGATAAGCTCGAACCCAAAGCGGATAAAATGCATCTTCATAGGAAACCCAAAACAGTTGGGTATACCTCCTAATTCAGATCCGAAAGCAATATGGATTGTTTCTTGAATCGGGTCCTTTCTCGAGGAAAAGTTTCTCTCGAAAGAATTGAGTGGGAGGATGGTGGAAACTTGATGAGGTTATTGAACCGTCTCTTCAACTAGTGTGTGGCAGGGCACAGGAAGTTGTTCCTGTGGCACCTACACCAATTGAAGTGGAAGCTTGTGATGTTGATCATGAAACTTCGGATCAAGTCACTACCAAACCTCGTGGGATGACAAGGATACGTACTACATCAGAGTGGTACGTAATCCTGTCTTGGAAGTCATGTTGCTGGACAACAATGAACCTACGAGCTATGGAGAAGCAATGGTGGGCCCGGATTCCGATAAATGGCTCGAGGCCATAAAATCCGAGAACGGATCCATGACTTTGGAAGAAATACTTGATGGTCGTAAGGCAAATGAGTACGGATGGATTTTAAAAGGAAGACAGACAATGATGGTAAGAATTACCATTAAGAAAGCTCGACTTGTCGTTAAGATGTTTTCCGACAAGTTCAAGGAGTTGACTACGATGAGATTTTCTCACTCGTAGCGATGCTAAGAGTCCGTCGGAATCATGTTAGCATTAGCTGCATTTATGAAATCTGGCAGACGGATGTCAAAACGAGTTTCCTTACCAGTTTTCGTAAGGAAAGGTTGTATGTAATACAATCAGAAAGTTTTTGTCGATCCTAAGGATGCTAAACGGTATGCTAGCTCCAGCGATCCTTCTAAGGACGGGAGTGAGCATCTCGGAGTTGGAATGTATGCTTTGATGATGATCAAAGATTTTGGGTTTGTACAAAGTTTATGAGAAACTTGTATTTCCAAAGAAGTGAGTGGGAGCACTATAGAATTTCTGATGAGTATATGTTATTGACATATTGTTGATCAGAAATGATGTAGAATTTCTAGAAAGCATATAGGGTTATTTGAAAGGTGTTTTCAATAGAAAACCTGGATCAAGCTACTTGAACATTGAGCATCAAGATCTATAAGGATAGATCAAAATGCTTAATAATACTTTCAAATGAGCACATACCTTGACATGATCTTGAAGGTGTTCAAGATGGACCAGTCAAAGAAGGAGTTCTTGCCTGAGTTGTAAGGTACGAAGTTAAGACTTAAAGCTCGACCACGGCAGAAAAGAGAGAAAGGACGAAGGTCGTCCCCTATGCTTTAGACGTAGGCTCTACAGTATGCTATGCTGTGTACCGCACCGAAAGTGTGCCTTGCCATGAGTCAGTCAAGGGGTACAAGAGTGATCCATGAATGGATCATAGGACAGCGGTCAAAGTTATCCTTAGTAACTAGTGGACTAAGGAATTTTCTCGATTATGGAGGTGGTAAAAGAGTTCGTCGTAAAGGGTTACGTCGATGCAAGCTTGACACCTATCCGGATAGCTCTGAGTAGAGATACCGGATACATATAATGGAGCAACAATTTAGAATAGCTCCAAGTAGAACAGTTATTTGGAATAGCTCCAAATAGAGTGTGGTAGCTGCATCTAGGAGATGACATAGAGATTTGTAAAGCACACACAGATCTGAAAGGTTCAGACCCGTTGACTAAAACCTCTCTCACAAGCAACATGATCAAACATAAAACTCATTAAGTGTTAATCACATAGTGATGTGAACTAGACTACTGACTCTAGTAAACTCTTGGGTATTAGTCACATGGTGATGTGACCTGTGAGTGTTAATCACATGGCGATGTGAACTAGATTATTGACTCTAGTGCAAGTGGGAGACTGTTGGAAATATGCCCTAGAGGCAATAATAAATAAGTTATTATTATATTTCTTTGTTCATGATAATAGTATTTTATTCATGCTTTAACTGTATTATCCGGAAATCGTAATACACGTCTGAATACATAGACCACAATATGTCCCTAGTGAGCCTCTAGTTGACTAGCTCATTGTGATCAACAGATAGTCATGGTTTCCTGGCTATGGACATTGGATGTCGTTGATAACGGGATCACATCATTAGGAGAATGATGTGATGGACAAGACCCAATCCTAAGACTAGCACAAAAGATCGTGTAGTTCATTTGCTAGAGCTTTGCCAATGTCAAGTATCTCTTCCTTTGACCATGAGATCGTGTAACTCCTGGATACCATAGGAGTGCTTTGGGTGTATCAAACGTCACAACGTAACTGGGTGACTATAAAGGTGCACTACAGGTATCTCCGAAAGTATCTATTGTTTTATGCGGATCGAGACTGGGATTTGTCACTCCGTGTAAACGGAGAGGTATCTCTGGGCCCACTCGTAGGACATCATCATATGCGCAATGTGACCAAGGAGTTGATCACGGGATGATGTGTTATGGAACGAGTAAAGTGACTTGCCGGTAACGAGATTGAACAAGGTATTGGATACCGACGATCGAATCTCGGGCAAGTAAAATACCGCTAGACAAAGGGAATTGTATACGGGATCGATTGAGTCCTTGACATCGTGGTTCATCCGATGAGATCATCATGGAACATGTGGGAGCCAACATGGGTATCCAGATCCCGCTGTTGGTTATTGACCGGAGAACGTCTCGGTCATGTCTGCATGTCTCCCGAACCCGTAGGGTCTACACACTTAAGGTTCGATGACGCTAGGGTTATAAAGGAAGCTTGTATGTGGTTACCGAATGTTGTTCGGAGTCCCGGATGAGATCCCGGACGTCACGAGGAGTTCCGAAATGGTCCGGAGGTAAAGATTTATATATAGGAAGTCCTGTTTCGGCCATCCGGACAAGTTTCGGGGTCATCGGTATTGTACCGGGACCACCGGAAGGGTCCCGGGGGCCCACCGGGTGGGGCCACCTGCCCCGGGGGCCCACATGGGCTGTAGGGGGTGCGCCTTGGCCTACATGGGCCAAGGGCACCAGCCCCAAGAGGCCCATGCGCCTAGGGAACCCTAGAGGGAAGAGTCCTCAAAGGGGAAGGCACCTCCGAGGTGCCTTGGGGAGGATGGACTCCTCCCCCCCCCTCTTGGCCGCACCCCAAAACCCATCTAGGGCTGGCCGCCGCCCCTAGGGGGTGGTAAAACCCTAAAGGGTGCGCAGCCCCCTTCCCTCTATATATATTGAGGCATGGGGCTGCCCATAACACGCGATTTGATCTCTCGTTGGTGCAGCCCTGCCCCTCTCCCTCCTCCTCCTCTCCCATGGTGCTTGGCGAAGCCCTGCTAGATTGCCACGCTCCTCCATCACCACCACGCCGTTGTGCTGCTGTTGGATGGAGTCTTCCTCAACCTCTCCCTCTCTCCTTGCTGGATCAAGGCGTGGGAGACGTCACCGGGCTGTACGTGTGTTGAACGCGGAGGTGCCGTCCGTTCGGCACTTGGTCATCGGTGATTTGAATCACGACGAGTACGACTCCATCAACCCCGTTCACTTGAACGCTTCCGCTTAGCGATCTACAAGGGTATGTAGATGCACTCCCTTTCTACTCGTTGCTGGTCTCTCCATAGATAGATCTTGGTGTTACGTAGGAAAATTTTTGAATTTCTGCTACGTTCCCCAACAGCTGCAGCGTGGTGGGGGAGGAGAGATTATCAGCAGCAGACGGCTCGGGCGGGGGAATCCGGCATTGGCAGAATCTGGTGGCAACCTCAAGGGGTAGGATGGCACAAGCTCCGTGACGTACATCAGTGTAGGCGATCGGAGAGAAGAAACAGCTGGGAAGCAGGCCCGGAGCAGGGTCTGGGATGGTTGTGAAGGGCCTGGTGCAAATGGGCTTGGAGTTGAGAACCCGGTGGGCTTGGATTTGTATCTGGGCCAGCGATAAGTTGAGAGCGGGATGGATGGGCGCGCCTAAAAGCGTGAGAAGTGGCCCAACATCCGGGATGAGAGAAACATGGACTGATGATTTTGGGGGATGCTTGCTTTCCACCGCGAGAAGCAATGGAAGGGTGCGGGAGCAGAATTCTACTGAGAAGGTTTTTGGCCATAGCTTTGAAAAGAATTGAGCGACAGTTATGACACTCAACCTCCCCCCATGTGAGAACGAAGCATGGGAAGTGACCAGTGTCTGTGCCAACCGGTCCAACGACTAAAACACCATAGAAGAACCTATAGTTGCTCATCTTAACAGAGAAGGTGGAGGTTAGGGTTTCTGCATCAAAGGCCACAGTTGCGTGGGGGCGTCGCACTTCGGTGGAGAGAAGTTTTGGCTTAAGGCAGCACCGTTCCCCATCCTCGTGTGACACCTCGTTTATCATGGGAATGGTAAAAGTTCCAGGTGTAAAGAGCTTGGGCTTGGCTGATATCTTGAACATGGCAATGCAGTCCCCAAACATGGCAGAGTGAGGGAACTGGAAAGCACGGAATGCACGATCAGTCATGGACTATCTGCTCTCCGGCTGCCCAGGAATAGGGTGGGATAGACGAGGGTTAGTGTGACCATGA
>NC_041388.1:708074610-708099337 GCF_002162155.2 Triticum dicoccoides | reverse complement strand
GGGATCATCCCTGCCTAGGCGGAAAACGTAATGTGCAGCGGGTGGTGAAGAAGGAGAGCCTAGCGTGCGTGCCACGTCCCATACCTCATTGATAGTGACATCGGCACAAATGCCAGCACCATCGTCTTGGTGAAAGGCTAGGTGGTGGGGGATATGCTGGAGTGCCTCTACCTTGAACAGAACGAAAATGCAAGAGAAATCCGACCCGTGGATACAGGCGTGATCAATCCCCAGGAGACTGGCGAAGGCAACACCACTGGCTGAGACCCTGCTATGATCCCATAGCTCAAGAGGCATTTGGGCTAGGGAAATGCTGACTAGGTGGAGGAAGGAGAAGGTGAAGGCATTGTCGCCGGCATTGTGTGGAAGGATGTCTACGCGGCATGTGCTAGTCATGATGGGGCTAGCCCTCATCGCCATTGCTTGCTCGGCTTGCCGAAGAAAGACCACAAACACAATGTCGGCGGTGCAGCTGGCGAACCTGATGGCCGTAATGCCTAGTCACTCATCAAGCAGACACAAGGCAAACTAGGGCGTTTTGGTCCAGGGTCAGGGGGTAGTGCACATCAAGTGAGGTTGGGCAGCCTCGCACGACGGGTTCCATGGGAGGGAGGGGGTGGGTGCCGAGGGAGCAAGGGATAGGGCAGTGGAGCGATCTGCGGCGGAGGAGGAGATGCTGCTAGAAGGAGTGGAGAGTGACGAAGACTCTACATGGGTATAAATAGCATCTCTTGGAGGTGGGGTGGCCATGGGAGGAGGATGGGGTGGTGAACGAGGAGCCCTAGAGAAGGCAAGATGTCATTTGCAATCATGGCTAGTATGCCCCACACGTCTGCAAGCCCAACAGACAAGAGGATCTCTACAATCTCTTCTCCGATGGCTGTAGGAGAGGCATCTGAAGCATATGAGGTGCAGATCTTTTGGATTTGAGAACAACTTTATCGCATTGAACACCTCGCGCGGATCAGCCAGCATGGATGCACTGGGAACGAAGCTAGATAGGAGAGCATGCAGGTAAGAATTATGACGCAGCACCTCAGTGCTATTAAGTTGGGAGTCTCGCTGGCAGGTCGAGGTGGATATACTGCTAGTAGGCTGAGGGGCTACGTCTGCATGCCCACGAGAGCTGCAAACGGATAGGTTGGGGCGCACGGTTAGGGCAGGACGCCATGCAGATACGCGCACAGCAGATCGTCGGAAATCCGGGGAACGGGGGCTGCAGATGAGGGCCGAGGGTTGGGGTAAATGTTGGAGCATGTCAGGAGGTGGCCCAAGCAGTGAGGGCAGATGAGAGGGTGCAACGCGCGCGCGACTGCCCAGAGTCCGACTGCACCAAGTCGAGGTTGTTATGTAACGAAAACGAGACTTCCAGGATGCCGCTCCTCCATCGTCCCTGACGCACAATCTCCCATGCAATGCCTGCATGTGCCACTTCAAATTCGAACTAACCAACGGTCAGCTCCCGAACGTGGAAGCCCACGGGAAGCCACCAAACCAGTGGCAAAGCAAGCACGCAAAGAACTTCGGCGAGCAGTGAATCCCTCTGGATATAACCATCGCGTGCAGGGGGAAGGCTAGGCGCGTGCCGGCGACCGGCGGCACTGTGCCACAACGGTACCGCTCAAGCATGCAACTCTCAAAGGAAACTCCGATCGGGCCAAGCAGTGTCATGATCCAAGCATCTCACTTCTAGGAAGGCAACGACAGCGTTTGCACCGGCAAGGTGGCCGCAAACTGCAAAGCGTTTGCACCGAGCAGGCTATGGAAGGAAGGCAAGGTGACCGCAAGCCGCAGGGCGAAGACTTAGAAACCAGGCTACGGGTGATCAAGAGACAACGCAGCGAGAAGCAGGTGATCAAGAGACAACCGAACTCAATGAAGAGCTTGACAGGACCTCAGGGCGTCGAAGAACTAGTGGGGCTGGTGAGCAATGGACAAAGCAAGCTAGACGAAGAGCGTACCTGGCCGCCTCCCAAGACGGAGTAGCTTACCGTCAATAACCAAGATAGGACCAGCGAGTCGGTACCGGTGAAGGCGGAGGAAGGTGGCTGCCGGTGCAGGAGCGGCATCCGGCATTGCGCAGTAGGCTAGGTGTGTGCCACCGCCGGGGTGGCATGCGGCGAGGGCGTGGGGTGGCTCTACTAATTTTTTACCGTGGTTCTACCAGACAAAGCAAGCTATTTTTTGTTATCATTCAACAATGCAAGGTCTACATGTTTATTCCTTCAGCTAGCCTCATGCTATCAAATACCTCTGAATCTTCTCCTGACAATGATGCCTTCAACAAGGAAATACTGCATGGACACCGTTATTGCTGGATCGAACCACATAGGCTAGATCATGGGTTTTTAGCCAGAAGAGAAGGACCGACTATGCTCCAGACAGTGCCTTCAACAACGGAACGGAACCACCACTCCTAGGTACAAGCAGCAAAGGCTGGACCTAGGTTTTCTGTTGGAAATATGAGCAATTTACCAAATGATTTTATTAACAGAAATACTAGATAAAGCATGACTAATATAATAGAGATAAAACAAGTCACACGTTCTGACAGAGAGAAGGTGAATAGCTTCTGCATATATGAACCGTAGCCTAGCATATCTATAGCAGACAGTAGAACTAGTTGCATATATGAAGTAGAACCTATCATGTGTAGGACAAGGACTAGAACAAGGAACTACGGCAGAACCTTTAACAGGAAAGACAAGAACACGTACCGGACAGCAGCAGCAGAAGCGCTGGACTTCGGGTCGGTGTCGTCGTGTGCCATGTCGTCGAGGAGGTCGCGGACGTCGGGGAAGAAGTCGTCGTCGGGGAAGTAGTCGTCGGCGACCGGATCGTCCGAGATGAAGCAGCCAGTAGTCGCGCTGAGTGCTCCCCAAAAACCTTATCACCCTTCTCCCGTACAGGACTCAAAAGGTGCGGTTTCGGAGGCCTACTGTCCCGACCTGCGGTGCACGCCGCAAGACGGGATGGGGAAGAACGTAGCAGCAGCGCAGTGCTCAGGAACTTGTGGCGAGAGGAGGAAGAGATTCTGGTGCGTCTCTCTGAGAGGAGCGACCTCCCTTTTATAGGCGCAAGAGAAGGAGACGAGAGGCTGCGCCGGGAGCTGAAGGGAACGCGGGAGATGAAACGAACAGTCAGCAGCCGAAGGGTGCAGCGTTCGTATTCAATATCCACTACAGCAAAAACTTTCCAGCTCCTGAGTGACCTTTCGTATACCCGTAGTGCATGGCAAAAATTTAGATATCGGCTCGGCTCATTCCCGCAACCCGTGGCGCGTCGTGACGAGGCGTGGCGTGGCGAGGCGGGCGGCGGAGGAGGAGCACGCGTAGATATCCCTCTTGTTCTCATGCTCGTACAAGTGGGAAAGAACCTCCCTTATAAGGAGGTCCAACTCTCACTAAACTAGCAATGTGGGACTAAACTTTAGTAGTATCCCTTGCCTTGCACAAATGGGCTAAGTGGGCCTCTAGGATTTATTAGGAATTTCTGAAATAGTTATTGGGCTGCCCAAAATAGACTAAATTCTAGCAATCCCCCACCAGATCCTAGAGGCACACAGAAATTTGCCTTTGGTTCCAAAACACTGTTTTGTATACCGGTACTGCAGTGGAGACTGTTAAGTTGAACTTCCACCTAGAACTCCATGCTACACTAGTAAGCAACTTGAACAGTGGACTGGGCCTTGAACTGCAAGTTTTCTGCGAATCTAGCTTCACATAAAGCCTTGACCGATACGTGGCTACCGTGGGACTTCCCCGCGGGTGGAGCTTATGTGTCATAGATTGCGACGTTTGACAATCGCACTCATATAGGTGTGTTCTTCAAAAGATGTTCTGCAGGATAACATCTCTGCTTAAGTAAGCCACTTAGAACACATTAAGATATACATCAACCCGCCATGCAGATTAGGAGAGTATTGCATCTTCATGGAGTGGTATTGTGAATAGTAAGGATACTCTCCTCTCAGTTGGCCAACAGCTTGTCTTCCACATCTAATTCACGGGATCTCCGATCACAAAGAATAGGTTACCACTGTGAACAACTCATATTGTGGGTCTCATACCCATCTCCCTCGATGCATTATCTATCACATTGCGTGATAGACCCTTGGTAAAAGGATCTGCCAGATTTTTAGACGTTTGGATATAATCCAACGCGATAACTCCGAAGTTTTTCATTTTCCTGACAGATTTTAACCTTCTCTGAACGTGTCTTGATGACTTCATGTTATCCTTTGAACTGCTCACTTTCGTGATCACAGTTTGATTGTCGCAATTCATAAGGACACCCGGTACAGGTTTCTCAACAACCGGCAAGTCATTCAAGAGCCGGCGAAGCCAATCTGCTTCAACCGTAGCTGTATCTAGTGATGTGAGTTCTGCTTCCATTGTTGACCTCGTTAAGATGGTCTGCTTGCAAGACTTCCAAGAAACAGCGCCACCTCCATGAGTGAATACATAACCGCTCGTGGCCTTTATCTCATCAGCATCTGAGATCCAGTTTGAGTCACTATACCCTTCAAGCACCTTTGGATGCCCGGTGTAGTGAATTCCATAATTTGCAGTGCCTTTCAAATAACGCAAAACTCTTTCTAGAGCTTTCCAATGCACATCTCCTGGTTTTGAAACAAACCGACTCAGTTTGCTAACAGCAAAAGAGATGTCAGGTCTTGTAGCACTGGCTAAGTACATAAGCGAGCCAATAATCTAAGAATACTTCAATTGGTCTCTAGCAATTCTTCAATTCTTTCGAAGCAACACACTAGCATCATATGGTGTTGGAGAGGGCTTGCAGTCACTATAGCCAAAGCGACTCAAGATCTTTTCCACATAGTGAGATTGAAGCAATGTAATCCCACCATCATCGTCTCTCAACAACTTGATGTTCAGAATGAAATCAGCCACTCCTAAATCCTTCATCTCAAAACAACGAGATAGGAAATCCTTGACCTCCTTAATAACATTCAGAATGGTTCCGAAAATCAGTATGTCATCAACATACAAGCACAGGATAATTCCCTCGCCCCCACCATGGCGATAGTACACACATTTGTCAGCTTCGTTCACAACAAAGCCTGCAGCTGTTAAAGTTCTTTCAAACTTCTCATGCCACTGTTTGGGTGCTTGCTTAAGTCCGTACAAAGACTTCAGCAACTTGCACACTTTCCCTTCCTGACCATCTAGTACAAACCCATCTGGCTGTTCCATATAAATTTCCTCGTCCAACTCTCCATTTAGGAAAGCAGTCTTAACATCCATTTGATGAACGAGAAGACCATGTGAGGCAGCTAGTGAAAGTAGAACTCAAATAGTGGTCAGTCGAGCCACAAGTGAGTAAGTATCAAAGAAGTCTTCACCTTCCTTTTGGGTATAACCCTTAGCCACGAGCCGAGCCTTGTACTTTTCAATAGTACCATCAGGCCTAAGCTTCTTCTTGAATACCCATTTGCATCCTATAGGTTTGCACCCATAAGGACAATCAGTTATCTCCCAAGTTTCGTTTGCCAAGATGGAATCCATCTCGCTACGAACCGCTTCCTTCCAGTAGTCAGCATCTTCAGATGCATAGGCCTCTGAAATAGAACTGGGAGTGTCATCTATGAGATACACAATAAAATCATCACCAAAGGACTTTGCAGTCCTCTGTCTCTTGCTCCTAGTAGGAACTTTATTGTTCTCCTCCACATGACTTTCAAAGTGTTCCATCGAAATGGCAGGTTCGGTAATTGTAACTGGTTCCTGATTCGATGAACTAGGCATCTCCTGATTAGATGAGGTAGCCATATCCTTCATGGGAAAGATATCTTCAAAGAAAGTCACATCATTCGACTCCATGATCGTACCAACATGCATGTCAGGTACCTCTGATTTTACAACCAAGAATCTATAGCCAATGCTATGAAAAGCATATCCCAGAAAAACACAATCCATAGTCTTTGGTCCAAGTTTCCGCTTCTTTGGAATTGGAACGTTGACTTTTGCCAGACAACCCCATGTTCGCAGATAAGAGAGTTTTAACCTTTTCTTCTCCCATTCCTCGAATGGAGTTATCTCTTTGTTCTTTGTGGGAACTCGGTTTAGGACATGACATGCAGTCAATATCGCCTCCCCCCACCATGCCTTGGAGAGACCCGAAGTGTCTAACATGGCATTAACCAAATCTGTTAGAGTACGGTTCTTTCTTTCGGCCACCCCATTTGACTGAGGTGAATAGGGAGGCGTCCTCTCATGGATTATACCATGTTCCGCACAAAAAGCATCAAATTCATTGGAAAATACTCTCCACCATGGTCGGACCTAAGCCTCTTGATTTTTCGATCAAGTTGGTTTTCCACTTCGGCTTTATAGATCTTGAAAAAGTTCAAAGCCTCATCCTTAGACTTCAGAAGATACACACGACAGTATCTAGTGGAGTCATCAATTAACGTCATGAAATATTTCTTTCCACCTTTTGTCAACACACCATTCATTTCACATAGATCTGAATGTATGAGCTCTAGTGGTGCAAGATTTCTTATTTCCGCAGTCGTGTGAGACTTACGAGGTTGCTTAGCTTGCACACACACTTGACACTTAGATCCCTTGACGGTGGTGAAACTAGGGATTAAGTTCAACTTCGCTAGTCGCGACATGCAACCAAAGTTAACATGACAAAGACGTGAATGCCACACATTGGATTCACTATTGTTGCAAATATGATTAACAACTTTATTGCAAACGTCTGATAAGGATAAACAAAACAAGCCTCCTGACTCATAGCCTTTACCAACAAAGGTTCCATACTTGGATATTACAAATTTATTCGACTCAAAGACAAGCTTGTAGCCATCTCTACACAGAAGAGATCCGCTAACAAGATTTTTATTGACGGAGGGGACATAATGCACGTTCTTCAGCCGCACGATCTTCCCCGAAGTAAACTTCAGATCGACCGTGCCAACACCACGAACAGAAGCACTTGAACCGTTGCCCATCAGCACGGTTGAAGTCCCTGTGGTCTGATAAGACGAAAACATGGAAATATCATCGCATACATGCACATTAGCACCCGTGTCAATCAACCCGTCAGGAGAATGACATACTGAAAGAATAGTGGGAAATATACCATACCCAGCATCCTTCATGTCAGTGTCTCCAATGACAACATTAGCGGTCTTGCCGCCTTTCCCAGGATGACGATTGCCATAGCGATTAGGGCAACTAGGAGCCCAATGATCAGGATCCCCACACACATGACAAGCACCTTTCTTCTTGCCATTCTTCTTCTTGAAGTTCGTGTGTTGCACAGCCTTGTTCTTCCCATCAAACTTTGCATTTCCCTTGTTCTTGAACTTGTGGGGCTGGAAGTTCTGCTTATGTACAACATTGGCACTAGATCCTCCCTCAATACCTCGAGCACGTGTGTCCTTTGCTCTCGCTTTTTCTTCCACATCAAGAGTGACAATGAGATCCGGGACGGAAAACTCCTGCCTCTTATGCTTCAGCAAGGTAGCAAAGTTCCTCCATGAAGGAGGAAGCTTAGTGATGATACCTCCGGCAACAAACTTGTCCGGTAGTATACAACTGAAGTGCTCAAGTTCTCTAGCAAATGATTGTATCTCATGAGCTTGCTCAACCACGGAGCGCTCTTCAGTCATCCTGTAATCATAGAATTGCTCCATGATGTACAGCTCAGTGCCAGCATCCGAGACCCCAAACTTGGCCTCGAGTGCATCCCACATATCTTTTCCATTATCAATTGACGCATAAGCATCAACTATGTTCTCACCAAGAACACTCAAGAGAGCAGCCTTAAACAGAGTATCCATTTTCTGAAAAGCTTGTGCCTGTTGAGCATCAAGCTCTCCTTTAGGTTTGCCGAGAGTGGCGTCATAGCAACTCGTGGTTTGAAACCATAAGACTGCTCTCACGCGCCACCTCTTATAGTGGATACCCTCAAACATAGGAGGTCTCATGGAAGCAGCAAAACCACTTGGGGTAAATTGCCTATAATAAGGTTTTTGGATTGTTGGAAATATGAGCAATTTACCAAATGATTTTATTAACAGAAATACTAGATAAAGCATGACTAATATAATAGAGATAAAACAAGTCACGCGTTCTGACAGAGAGAAGGTGAATAGCTTCTGCATATATGAACCGTAGCCTAGCATATCTATAGCAGACAGTAGAACTAGTTGCGTATATGAAGTAGAACCTATCATGTGTAGGACAAGGACTAGAACAAGGAACTGCGGCAGAACCTTTAACAGGAAAGACAAGAACATGTACGGGACAGCAGCAACAGAAGTGCTGGACTTGGGGTCGGTGTCCTCGCGTGCCATGTCGTCGAGGAGGTCGTGGACATCGGGGAAGAAGTCGTCGTCGGGGAAGTAGTCGTCGGCGACCGGATCATCCGAGATGAAGAAGCCAGTAGTCGCGTTGAGCGCTCCCCAAAAACCTTATGACCCTTCTCCCGTACAGGACTCAAAAGGTGCGATTTCGGAGGCCTACTGTCCCGACCTGCGGTGCACGCCGCAAGACGGGATGGGGAAGAACGTAGCAGCAGCGCAGTGCTCAGGAACTTGTGGCGAGAGGAGGAAGAGATTCTGGTGCGTCTCTCTGAGAGGAGCGACCTCCCTTTTATAGGCGCAAGAGAAGGAGGCGAGAGGCTGCGCCGGGAGCTGAAGGGAATGCGGGAGATGAAACGAACAGTCAGCAGCCGAAGGGTGCAGCGTTCGTATTCAATATCCACTACAGCAAAAACTTTCCAGCTCCTGAGTGACCTTTCGTATACCCGTAGTGCGTGGCAAAAATTTAGATATCGGCTCGGCTCATTCCCGCAACCCGTGGCGCGTCGTGGCGTGGCGAGGCGAGGCGAGGCATGGCGGGCGGCGGAGGAGGAGCGCGCGTGGATATCCCTCTTGTTCTCATGCTCGTACAAGTGGGGAAAGAACCTCCCTTATAAGGAGGTCCAACTCCCACTAAACTAGCAATGTGAGACTAAACTTTAGTAGTATCCCTTGCCTTGCACAAATGGGCTAAGTGGGCCTCTAGGATTTATTAGGAATTTCTGAAATAGTTATTGGGCTGCCCAAAATAGACTAAATTCCAGCATTTTCATCCCGGAATCCAAGACTTGGTATTCAGAGAGCACCACCATAGATGAAATCCCTGTGTTGTCACCACCATAGATATTTTTTATATCCTAGAATGCAATTTCTTGTATTTGTAATTAACTGTCTATTTACATACACATAAAATAGGTAGTTATGCATTAAAAACCACTTGTAGAGATCTCTACCATGATATTTAAAGAAATTTTAAAAAGTACAAACAATGCATATACATGCAATTCTAAGTAAAAACATTTATCTGTGGGGACATGACAAATTTTATTTTATTTTCCTCAGATTTATCACAGTGAAACAATAATAATACAAACGAGGAAATCAGTGTGCTTCTCTCTTGCGTGCAATGTGTCTCCATAGGTAACATCTTCTGCTCCAACGATTCTTATGAAATTGATCAGCAGTCGGAGATTTCCTTTGACACTTCCTCTTCACTCCTAGACGCTTTCTCCCCTTTCTCCAGCCCAAACATGGTGTCATACAATGGCTTATCCATAGTCTCTGGGAGGCAGAACATCAGCAGCCCACCGATGATACCGAACATGCCAAAAACCGCAAACGGCACCCGATCCCCGAACAAGACCACCATGGGTGCTAGTATGGCACCCATTTGCGATGCTTGCGACGTGCATCCCATGGCTACGGTCCGCACCACCGTAGGGAACAACTCGGATGTGTATACTAGCAACAGGTTGTATGTCCCTGACATCCCAAAGATGCCCACCACCCCACATGCCATCCTGACCACCCTAGAGTGACATGAAATTGCAGTTATATATAGAAAATCCCCCTAAATCATCATGCTACCCATATCAAATAAGAAAGCTTTTGATTACCTCATGGAATTGACATCGGCAATGAGGCTGGCAATTGTGCAAAAGATTCCACTGAGAAGCATTGTGCCAATGCCGAGCGGCTTCCTTCCGAAGTGCGGGAGGAGCATGGTAGTGAGTAGGTATGCGGGCATCTCAGCGAGAGAATTAACAACGACACCAATGTACATGTTGATTTTTATGTTGACCACATTGAGGCTTAGTCCGTAGTACACCACTGAGCAAAGGAAGCTGATCGACATCGAGAGCACAAGCCTAACACGAGTCGTCCGCGATTGTAACACATCTAGGATCGATGATGATGCCTGCTCAACCTTCTTATTGATATCGTCCTCATCGTCGAGCTTTAGCGTGATGTTGTTTGGGAAGCTTCTGCGGTTACTGGAAGCAATGTCTCGCAGGACACGCATTGCGTCATCGGTACGCCGGTGGGTAAGGTACCAACGCGGGGACTCAGAGATGAATGGAAGGATGAAAAACATGAATGCAACAGAGGGAAGTGAGGTGACAACATAAAGGAGGCGCCAAGAGGACTGGCATAGCGCGGCGATGCCAGACAGGGCCGCGATGCCACTAGAGAAGAAGTAGCAAGTGGACATGCCCGCGGCACCACGGTAGGAAGGCCCGATGGGCTCCGTGGCAAGGACGAAAGAGCAGAGGCAAACACTTCCGGCGCTAAATCCAGTGAGAAGGCGGAAGGATGCATAAACCCAATAGTTTGGGGAGAGAGCTGTGAGGAGGCCGAAAACGGCATTGAGGAAACACACCACCTGGAGGGACCCCTTCCGACCGAGAAAAGAGTCCGACAGGTGTCCAAAGACACCGGCACCTACAACGAGCCATAGTATGATCAGTTCATGAAATAATAACAAGAAAACAAATAAAAAAAACTATTAGACTCAACCAGGTGTGGGTTGTGATCTAATTTACCCCAACCATTTCCTAATTAGGCTAATCCTAGTGAAGAAATATTGGGGTCCGTGTAGAGGAAGCGATGCAGATATCATCACTTATTTTTTAGAAGCATACGTCGATTAGTGTCATCCTCTGTTCTTTCCGTCTTTTCCCCCTAATAACCGTGTGCATAGTATGAGGAACTGAAGAGATAATGAGTGGCTAATTGTGTAGCATAAACACCAACTTGCTAATTTAAATAAAACCAACACCAATGGATGACAGAAAATACCCATTACTTGTTTAACATATTAATTATGGGCAGTGGTGCCGAAGTGTGTTGCCGGAAAAAGGCCGTCAAGATCTTATTCGGCAGAGCTTTCAGCCAGAGAATCGAGCTCTCGCGTCGACCGCTTCTCCCGTCATTGTATCTGATTTGATCTGATGGTGCACTCACGAGCAAACACATCGCAACATAAACCAAGTTGCAAAGAAATGACTCCAACACGTCCTGGTGGGGACCGTCTCTCCAACATGTCCTGTGTGGCATGTATCCTATTGGGGATCACACACCGCTCGAGGGTCGCTCACATAAAATATTATCCTCTCCAGCGTTGTCTCCTACCTTTCTCCCTTCACCTGCATCTCCGCCCAAATGCCAAGTTCTCCATCCGTATCGTCATGCGACCACGTGCGGCTGCCGGTGCTGGCCTTGTCGCACTAGCCATCGTCCTCTGCAGCACCATGCGAGCTCTGCCACCCTTAGCAACAACAAGGGGATCCAAGAAACACCGGTTTGCATCTTCCTGGGACAGCTCGCACCATGGCTACTAGGAACGTACCTAGACTTGGCACTGCGCCTGGTAACCGCAGCCGGATGTCGATCTTGACGGTGCGGTCAGCCCTGTCGTGCCCTAACAGAGGTCCTTCCCACCAGCCGGCGTCCTCGCCCTAATCTCCCTAACCCAGGGCTAGAGGTGAGATGTTTTGCTTTTGCAACAAAGGGCCTGTTGTAATGGCAACAATGCTCTTGTTGCAAAAGGGCCATGTTTCAGCCCCGCAAAAAAATCTGCAACAAAATTTATGTTACATAATTTTTTTGCAACATGACCTCTATTTCCTGCAACAAGACCTCTGTTGCAGAAAATACTGCAACTCCAGCCATGTTGCAAAGGGAGGCTAAACACGTTATTGCTCGGACGGCCATTAGCGTGTCCATCCAATGCTCAGGAATGTGCCGGATCTTTTCTCTTTATCTGTGGGCCTACGCATAGCGCTGCCCGATAAATAAAGGATTCAAGTGCAAGGATGTTAGCATGTCTAGTCAGTGTCGTGTCTCGCTACACAACAACATTGAATTCGATACCGCCTTCTGCCGACAAAACTCACTAGCACTGACAAACTGTTAGTTGAGACAGCCTCTGATGATCTATTAGTCAAGAAAAACAATCTAGTCATTGATCGTCCATCAGGAATGCATGAGCATTTGCTATCGGACTTCATTGTGTATTTGTGTCCAAGTGCTCCTCTTTGTGAGGACCCGTTGCATTTGAAGTGTGTCTGGGTCGTCCGTGAATCTACATGAAAGGATCAAGTTCAAATATGTGAGGTGGTAAATCGGTGAAGCCGAGTCTCTTCAATGAGGCCATGTGATCATGTCCCTACATGATGTTGGATTGGATGGTGTATTCCATAATGCAGTCAGCGTGTATATTGAGCTAGGAGCTGGATGGTGTAATTCACAAGATGGTGTGTTCTCCAAGGTTGTTCGCGTGACTAAGTAGTCCATATAACATACTTGAGTTGGTATGATAATTCACCAGGTTGAAATTGAAGGGGAATAATCTGGTCCGATATTATCGATCGAGCTGGTTAGTCATCAAACTGTGAATCTTCAACGGGTCAAGATCACGAGGAGCACAAATAGATGAGAAGTCATGTTTGTTGGAAATTCAATCGATCACATCAAATCACATGAACACACATGCACGAAAAACTGATAGCTAAGGGCATGTGTCACGCCCCTCTTTTCTCCTCTTAATTTCTTTTTCTCTTTTTCCTCATTTTCTCTCTTTTCTGGTTTTCTCCTCGATGTTACAAAAACTCATGTAGGCCTCATGTATATATATACATGAAGCAACCGACCTAAGATTGACCTGGACCTGCACGAAGTCCAAACTGGACTAGTGCTAGAAGCCTACTCCCTTCGTCCGGTGAAGAGTGTACATTTGGGTTTGAAATTTGTCCACAAAAGAGTATTCTTTTATCTTCTCAATGCATTTTAAAGTAGAAAAAATGATTCTCTTTCATCAGACGGTAATCAAGACCAATAACATTCTTCGCATGGTCTCTTTAAGACTACCCACAATGGGAGTAATATATGTGGTAAGATCACACATATTTAGATAAAATAGATGATGTGGCAAGTAATTAATGAAGAAAGAGAGTGATGTGGTAACACAGCTAGTTACTAGTACTATGAGTAACATCACACATACCAAGACAAAAATGAGTCTACAACTTAATAAGTGAAGTGTTGCATGACACCGTATATATGTTACTCCCCATTGTGGAGGTAGTAATATAGACTAGTAACATATGCATGTTACTACTCTAAGTTACTCCCCATTGTGGCTAGTCTAATTTCTACATGCATTTAGTTCATTGGGGGTTGGGTAATTAAAGATGGGAGAGATTGTGGCTTGCACCTTTTTAATGCATTTTTACTCCACTGCATAATTTGTCCTAAAATTTATCATGGCCGGTCCTGAGATTTTGGGGGACCCAGGGTGGAGCTTGAAGCTGGGGCCTCTTAATACAAACGTGAAAATAATAATCAATGTATTAGTTTCATGTTTTGGCATCAAAACCCTGTGTAATGTCTCTTAAATTTAGCCGGTTGATTTTATGAAATAAATGTACAAGTGTATAGCTATTGCCCACAACAAGAAACCAAAAATATATCTCCCCCCTTCAGTTTGAACTCTGAATCGTGTCAAAGTTACAAAATCAAGCAGGAAATTATCTACAACTTTCATGTTGTGTTCAAAATTGGTTCTTCATAGAAATAGAATAGTTCTTGCAAAACATAAATTTACTAAAATCTGATAATTCATTTTTGTTAGAAATTAAAATCAGAAAATTCTGGTACAACAGCATTGTTTGATGATATCTGAACAAACATTAATCCAAATTGAGCAAATTCGGTTTTACTGGAAAGCTGTCAACAATCATTCCAACTTTATAATGTTGGTGTCATCTCAAAAATGTATATGATTAGTGCTAGTTTTTAAAACACTAATCATGTTCTATGCTTCAGATATTGAAAACAATTCTAAATATCGACTCCAATTGACAAACTATTTTTGTAAACAATCGAAACTAAGTATTTAAGAACTAGAGAATAGATTCACAAAAAAATAGAACTAGTAGATATAGAAAGGAGGTTAACGTTGATCCGTGGAGCGTTGATTCGAATTAATTGATCAATTCCGATCCAATCCAGCCAGTTCATTGTACGCTATTGTTGGTCTATTCCTCACGGCCGCTTGTGTCTTGCTCTGGCGGGAGGCCCCCGACGATACCCATGTTCGCGAGTGCATCGAGCGCCTGACACTGGAGCGAAGCGGCGGCGTGTCTCTGACTCGCAATCAGGGCCCGGGAATTAGGATTGGCAATCTCGTGATCGGAAATTAGGGAAGAAAAGGGAGTACAGGGACGCAGACAACATGCATGACGCAACTGGGATCGGCCTGGGCGATCACGATTGGAGAAGGCTGCGTCTGTATGTACCCCATGATCAAGCTGTCTCCTTGGGCTGTGGCCTATAGGCTGCTGCATACCGGACAGAGAGAATACACGATAACCACATGGACCGACTCTGTCTAGGACTCCCACTAAACTCAAACTAGGACACGGCAATACTATTTCCAGCCAGACTGTGCTAACTAGAATTCCTAGCACTAATACATGGCCTGCAAGCTAGGTCCAACACGTCCTAGTTGACTACCTAGTAGACCACGTACAAACTAACTAACCTAATACTCAAGATTACTCTAACAAAGTTTAGGGGGAAATTGTTTCGAATAATCTTGAGTTTAATTGGTTGTGTTTTCTTACTTTTCTGCGGAAAGTTAGGATTAGTTCACGGCCATGTTGCCGAAGACCGCATGCACGAAAGGCCGTACGTACCGATCATGCTGCCGACGAAGAAGACTGCATGGACGAGGCCGACCTTGTACCGCTCGCCACAGACGAGACCCCACTCGGCCACCGTCGAGGAGCCGCTCCCCTGGTCCCACTCCCACCCGGCCGCAGAGCCGGCGCAGCGGTCGCCGCACCTCCCGTCCCCCGCGGGGCACGACATGGCTGGCTCGCGGTCCGCGAAGACCATGACCATGATGTGCATCGCCTCCAGCGTCCACGCCGCCGTCACCAGCACGAAGTGCCGCAGCTGCCACCATCCGAACTCCCCTGCATGCCGCGCTAGCGCGTCGTCGATGCTCATGTGGTGGCCGTCGCTACTGGAGGCCGCGAGGAGCACGTCGGTGGTGGACATGGCCGCGTGCGTGTACTGTACGTTGCGGAGCGAGCGTGATGCTAATATACTCTGGTATATATAGTTTCCTTGGCGCTCTTGGTGTGTGGGTGCAATTTGTAGGCGGAGCGAGTCACCTACATTATTTTTTCGGGATTGTCAAACATCAGTCGACTGAGATTTAACCAAGTCCTAGTCGATGTTATATTGGTGAGATCTTACGTGAAGATTCATGTAAAATTTTCTTTAGAGTTTTTCTTTTCCCTTTTTATGTGTTATGTTATTTGACTGCCACTTGGTTATGTCTTAGTCGACTGAGACCTAACTATACTTTTTTTTTCTTTGAAAGAGGAGGAAGCAGCTAGCTAACCAATTTTATTTTGGCCACCAATTAATGCTTTCAACCAGTGTTTTTCTCTGTACAGCCACTGTTACTGAATTAAGCTTATAACCTACTTGATGGGTGGGAACATCGAGCATTAACTTCTTTCCAGCGACCTGGCTGCGATAATGTCGTCCACCTGGGTTGATACCTTCGTCTCTTTTTCCTTCGCAGAAAAAAAAAAAGAAAAACGATACCACACCAACTCTTCCTTCCGGATTTAATACATCACACGTGATGCACGTGCGACCTTACCGGTAGTGTCATGGTCATCACTCTTCTCGAAGCCAACGATGATTTTCTTCCCGCGACTACTACACGAAGTCGACGCGGGCCTTTGAGAAATAGTCGGCCACATACACCAAAGATCAAAGACCGGGCAGCTCCAATTAGGAAGGCGAGCAAGAGATAGAAAAAAACAATGCAAACTTCAAGGCTGAACGGACATGAACCACAGCCAAAACTTTGAGCGACCTCAGCACTGCTCGACGCCATTGCCAAACCACCACTTCCCCTTCCCCCGGCCACCACGACGCCTCGCCAATCAGTACTTCTCTCTAGCGATCTAGCGATGATAATGCAGTCAACCCTGATTAATTAGTATCTTTGCTACTATCTCCATCCTGGTTTATTGGTCCTTTTCGTACTTTCTGTCAAAATTTGACCACAGATTTAATTAAAAATATATTAATGCATGTCATAAAAAATAATATCATTGGATTCACATTTGTTTTGAAAAAGGAGGTTAAAACCCCCGGCCTCTGCATCATTTGATGCATATGGCCATCATTGAATTCACATTTGAAAATAGTTTTCAATGATACTAAATTTTGTGACATGCATTAACATTTTGTTAATTAAATCCATGATCAAATTTTGACAGAAAATACGAAGAGAACCAATAAACCAAGACGAAAGTGGTAGCTCTTAGCTGCCGAATTTAATGCATCACACGTGATACACGTGGCTTGATTAAATCCCCCTGTCACTCAATCTAGTCTTCCGGCAGTGTCATGGTCATCACTATTTTCTAGAGCCAGTGGCTTCGACTTCATCGCAGTTGGCCATCAATGCTACCCTTCTTGCAGCAATGCCCAAAGTCGACGCCGGCCTTCACGAACTAATCGGCCACGTACTCCAAAAACCAGGCAACTCCGATTCTCAAGGTGAGCAACGAACACAGTGTACTCCCTCCGTCCTTGAAAGAGTGTACTTCCAACTTTATTGGAGGGTCAAACTATCTCAGTTTGATTGAGTTTGTGCAAAAATATGTCAATGCTTGTGAAACCAAATAGGTATATGACGAAAATATATTTTATCATGAATCTAATGCTTCTAATTTGATGGCACAAAAGTTGGTCTATTAGTATAAATACGGTCAAACATAAATAAGTTTGACTTTTCAACAAAGTTGGAAGTACACTCTTTTAAGGACGGAGGGAGTATATAGAGAATCGGATCACACACCACATGGTGTTATGTGGTAAGTAACTTCCAAACATACAATGTCAAGGAAAAGAGGGTCACATCGGGACACAGCGGACATGGCACCGAGGTCTACCAAAACCATGCAGCTAACCCAACCACTGGTCGATACCACCATCAAACCAGGCATCCATGATCCATCTGAATGGTTTGAGACGCGAATCAACCTGTGGTTGAGTTGGTTAGGTGGACAGTGGTATCCCTAACCCATCAGGGTTCAAATCCTAGTGCTCGCATTATTCCTGGATTTATTTCAGGATTTTCGGCGATGCGCTTTCAGTGGGAGGAGACGTTCCCGTCGACGACGAGGTGCCTATGGTGACTTCATAAATCTCAAGATGATATGCCGGCTCAGTCTTTCGGAGGTGCTCATAGGGGTAGGGTGTGCGTGTGTGCGTTCATAGGGGTGAGTATATGCGCGTGTATATGAGCGCTTGTGTCTGTACTGATGCTCAAAAAAAAAGAACGGTTTGAGACTGTAGCACATCAAAAGCCTTTCCCTGGCTGTCAATCTTTTTGACAACTCTGTATAGTTTTACTCCCCACTATAATGAAAAGGCAGAACTCCTGCCATTCCGGTAAAAAGAACAGTCTCAAACTTGTAACACATGTGACAAAAGTTGGCCTGCACCAATGACGTAGAAAAGCTACGCCTACGCTAGTGTAGGCTCGCCGCCAGCCGGATACGCTAGTAGACTTAGAGGCTACAAGTCGCCTCCACAGGAAGCTCTCGGCTTGCAAGCGCCGAATCCGCACCTTGCGCTTGAACCAGGCCCGTCGTTGCCGCGGTGCCTCACCTGCCGGGCCACTCCGGCGGCCCAAGGGAGCAGTGGCGATGTGGGTCGTGGACGCACTCGCTCACATGCCTCCGCGCAAGGACGCTCATGGAGTTCACCCAGGTGTCCACTGTGTGATCTGCTATCGCATGAGGCCATCGCACGCGTGCGTCGCATTGATCGCCACCGCATCGTCCGTCGCCTCGCCATTGTCGTTCATCAAATGAAAATCAAAGCAGCTAATGCACTGCGTACCGTCCAAAATAGTTTATTTTGTGCCCCCATTGGTGCAGCAGAGTCGGTACAGCGGAGGTCCTTCCGCGGGCGCACTGCATGGAGATTTTGCGGCGGCATGCTGTCGTGAGTAGCGAACGAACGATGCCGCACTGGATGGATTGGGTTAATTTAATTGATTAGATTGTTAATTGTGATTAAAACTAACAAATAATAAATCTATCCCTAATCAGACATTACCAATGCTACTCGTGAACCCGTGCAGCGCACGGGCTAGTTTAGTGTCGAGCAACACATAAACTGTAGAAATATTGCCAATGGATTATGTTGTGGGTATATAGTTTTAAAAATTATTATCACCCAAAAAATATTTTAGTTCTCCATGGGCACCCATAGGATAAATAGGATCAAATTCATTGATTCAATTACTGGTTTGATGCTTTACATGTAAACTCATACCGAAAACATGCATTTAATAGTATTTCATGGTAATCCATATTACAAACAATTAGTTAATGATCAGACACTTTGTATGTCTTCATGGGAATGAATATTTTGTTCGGCTGGTTCTTTTGATTCATAGGCGAATTTAGTTCTATTAGTTTCTAAATCTTCTACTGTTTTGCTAGATTCTTATTTTAGGTGAATTGGTCTAACTTTTTGTATGCCAACTGTTGTGGCTTATGAAATGCTTCTATTCGGCACCAGATTGCATGATCAGAAATAGTGGGAGCATATGCACATGTGATCTCTCCATTCAATAAACATAATAGGACTTCTCTATTCGAAAACCCAATTCGGTGCCCAGGCTCATCTGCACCTGGTTAGAAAAAAATAAAATAAATGTTAAAAAATTCAAATAATTCCAAAAAAATCGTGTG
The DNA here is from genome assembly GCF_002162155.2 of Triticum dicoccoides. Taxonomy (NCBI): domain Eukaryota; kingdom Viridiplantae; phylum Streptophyta; class Magnoliopsida; order Poales; family Poaceae; genus Triticum; species Triticum dicoccoides. Next base: position 708,080,200 of record NC_041388.1, on the reverse strand, counting down.
GTAGATAAGTTTATGCGTGAGGTTTGCTCCAAATTTTAACTTATTTGGATATGTGAGCAGCTCTCAGCAAAAAAACGTATCGGGTCAGAACAGTGTGTGAACAGTGAACTTTTTTACAGACCCTAAATTCATCTTTTTTGCTGAGAGTTCTTCAGATGTCCAAATGACTTGAAACTTGGAGCTCACCTCATGCATAAACTTATCTACCACACAAAAAAATTGGAATTTTTTGAATTTGTTTTGATTTTTTCCGTCAGGGCGGGTGAAGATGAGCTCGGGAGCAGAAACACTGAACTCTTCCCTATTTCTTTTATATGGACAGATACACGAAATGGCTGAACTAAAATTCAGGGAACATGTATAAGCATATGAATTAAAATCAATTGTTATTCATTAAAGGCTTTTTTTTGGCCTCAAGAAAGTGTGCTCTAGTACTCAATTAACTAAATCTCTCCATGCTTCTGCTTAGATAATTTAAGTAGTTCTAAAGTATCATTACAGTATGTATAAGAGCGATTGCAGCCAAACATGGAAACTATTTATAGAATTGAAAGAAGGAGAAAAATACCAAGCTACTTGTATGTATGAAAGCCAAAGGAACATACATAAGCATTTTCTAATAAATAACCTTGTATATAAATTAAGAACATGAAGCTGGAATAGGTCAATTTGCCAGAGCGTTCGCTGTTAACCACAAGTTCGGATGTTTGAGCCCTCCTTCTAGTCCATTTTTTATCCCCCCCCCCCCTTTTTTTTACCTCTTCCAAATTCTCATCATTGCTCTAATAAGTCCCGTACCTTTTCCAAATTGTCATCATTGAAAGAAGGAGAAAAGTACCAAGCTACTTGTATGCAAATTGAACATTTTTTATGGCAACTTTCTTGACGTGAGGATGGCAAGTTAAGTTGGCATGCATGGCAATTTCCTAGCAAAAAACAAATTGCGGGATGCCATGATTAACAACTATAAACTTCGCATCCTCGTGTGAACTAAAGTTGCCATAAAGAAACGTTCGATTTGCCATGGGCAAATCCGAACGTTCGAGATTTATCTTTTCTGTTTCTTTTTACATATAAATTTATACCATTGGTCTTTTTCATTTTTGTAATCTCCCACTGTTGCTCACTGTCTTTTTTGGGAAATTCCCATGATTCGGAGTTCTTTCGTCCGTTGTCGACAGTAGCATTGCATGCATGGCATGGATCAGGGGTGTATACCGTCGCAGTGGAAGAGGTCGGCATTTCTCGTACGCTGACCGGCGATTAACATGGCACGTGTTATTAGATCTCTATGTACTACACATTCCCTTCTCAAGCTGCTGTCTCATTTCTCTATGTTTTTCATAAGTGCATGCACTTCCTCCAGTCCATCGGACATATATATAAAAGACCATCTAACTAACAATGTACAATAGCATGCTATTTAGATTCACACACATAAAAAGAGGAAACCTAGAGTCACCCGACATGACCCACGGCAATATATACAGGGAAGGACGTACATCCATGCATGAACACAAGGCAAACCATCCATATCGTTAGCTTTCCGGGGTGCGCGGGCATCTACGGGAGAACCCGTCTTCTCATGGGCATGGGGCCAAACCTATCCACCTCCAGCCAACCATAGTACCAGAACGGCTGCGGCACCGGCCATCTGCCATCCATAGTTTAATTTCTCCACTATATTGTATCCCCTCCGTAAAGAAATATAACAGCATTTAGATTATCAAAGTAATAATCTAAATGTTCTTATATTTCTTTACAGAGGGAGTCAGTCGTAGTTCAAATAAAACAGTCCCAAACAACTAACAGTTTCAGTAGGGAACATAAACAAATTGATTCTACCGGTTTCGGTTGTTCGTCCCGTCTTGCCCTTCGTCCAATCTGCGAACAACGCCTCTGGTCTTCCTCCTGTTGCCCGATGAGGTTTTTATAGTGTGATTAAGATCCTTGAAAAACATAAATTTGTATTGAGAGTGAGTAGCAGAGAGAGAAGGAAGAACATACTTTTTTCCAACTCGAGACCCAACAGATGCAGGACTTCACAGATTTGCTTGCAAGGTAGGAAAGGAGTTCCTCTGTGCCTTCCATTGTAAAAGTTCATGCCGACGAGGCTCTCATTGAAAAAGTTAACCAGGGAGCCCTCGATCCCAATCTATTCCCTCCGGGCCTTTTTAGTTTGCATATAAGAGTTGTCTGAAGTCAACAACATTAGATGCATCATGACTTAAGTTTTCATATTGTATAAATTTAGCATTGTAGATGTTAATATTTTTTCATATAAATATGGCCAAACTTTACGATATTTGACTTCAGATAATTCTTATATGCAGAGGAAAAAGCACCGGAGGGAGTACAAGAAAACATCAGTCGTACAGTACAAAAGGTTAGCTGGTTAGTGGATGCATCCAAAGGCGGGCAAGGTGACCGCTCCATCAGAGTCTGATGCAATGGGACTATATAAACCACCCTATAGAAAATATGCGACAGAAATTCACCTTCATGATTTTACAGTCTGACAGCCTAAGGTCCCTGCGACCAAATGCGCTACGCTTGTCCACGTCTTCATCATTTTCATAGAACACTTGTCTACTTTTTTCAGTGCACAGTGTCCATTTTTAATGTACAAGTGAAACATTTCTCTGATACATGTTGTACATTTCTCAAATACATGATGTATATACTTTCTTTTTCTTCAGAACATATTATGCACAACTTTTGGTATGCATGGTCAATGTTTTTGCAAATACATGTTGAACATTTTTAATGTTAATATTTTTTTTAAACTATGATGGAATTTTCTTAGATTGCAGAAAAATATTTCGAACTTCCATGGACATATTTCTGGGAACATGATAATATTTCTTTTAGAATGTCACAATTTTTGTTCAAATGCAAGAATATTTCTGTGAAATGTAATGTACATATTTTTAATGGTGAAAACATTTTTTGTACTACACAAACATTTTTTTGTACATTGCATACATATTAATAAAAATCACATACTTTTTTTTAAATCAGGAAAAATTTGACATTGACACAAACATTTTTTAAAGATATCAACTTCTAAAAATCATGCTAACATTTTTTATACTGCGTTAATGTTTGAAAAGTCACTTTTAATTTTTTATTTAAATTGAAGTTTTCAAATATACCCATTAAAAAAACAAGATTAGCTTGATGTCAACGTGGCTAACCCATATTTTACTGGGCAGGCCCACCCCCAGATCCTTGTACTCCCTCCTTCCATCTATATAGGGCCTAATGCGTTTTTTAAGACCGCCTTTGACTATTGACAAGATTAATAGTACATGACATGCACAATGTAAAAACTATATCATTAAAAGCTCCTTTCACACACGAATTTAACGGTGTGCTTTATGTAAGTTGCATGTCATATATTATTGCTCTAGTATTTGGTCAAACTTAGCCTCGAAAAACGCATTAGGCTCAATATAGATGGAAGGAGGGAGTAGCTGCGCTGGCCAGGCTGCCTTCTGCGTCCATATACACCAGCGCGAGAGCTATGTCTCACATTGAGCCAGTTATTTTATTCTTTTTCAGGTTTTTGGTTTTCTTCCCATTTCATCTCTTTTTCAACGTCTCTTTCTCCATTTTTACAGTTTTTCTTTTCTATTTTCATTTCTTTTGTTTTATTCGTTTTCTTTGGTTTCTTTAATCTCCCATTTTTCTTTTTTTAACTTGTCTCTTTGGTTTTTTTTAATTTTTTTATGGTTTTCTTTGTTTCTTTTGGTTTTTATTTTGCATTATTTCTATATGTCAATCTGTTTTGTCTAATACACGTTTAATATTTTTACAACACAAATTTAACAATTTGAATACATAGTAGAAAAAATTTCGATGCAGATTTTTAATTTATTTTGAATGCTTGATTAACAATTTTTAAATACAAGATTAATTTTTTAATACATGGTCAACATTTTTTCCTATACAAAATTTTTCATTTAACACCTTTTCAAATGCTTAATTAACATTTTTCAAATACAAGATTAGCATTTTCCTTATACATGGTCAACATCTTTTCTTTTTACATTTAACATTTTTCAAATGCATGATTAATATTTTTTTAAAAGCAATATTAACGTTTTTTTGACACATTGTCAACATTTTTTCTGAACACATTTAAGATTTTTCAAATGCTTGATTAACATATTTCAAATACTTGTTCAATATTTTTTGAAATGCTTGACTAATAGTTTTAAATAGATGTTAAAACAATTTCATCATTTCTAATACATGGTCACCATTTTTTTAAACGTGTTTAACATTTTTAATAACTTTTTCAACATTTTTTCAAAATAATTATTAACATTTTTATATACATGAACAAATTTGTTTCATCATTTTTATACATGGTAAACACTTTTTCTGTACACAATTAAAATTTTCCAAATGCTTGCTTAACACTTTTCGACACTTGTTGAACATTTTTTTCAAATGCTCGATTAACTTTATTTAAATACATGATCAATTTGTTTCATATACATTTTTTTGTATTCATTTGTTGTATAGATAACAAACATCTTCTCTGTAAAAATTTAACAAAAATGCCTGATAACATTTTTCAGATGTTCTATATAGAATATTTGGAAGTATGAACAAAATTAAAAAATAAAATAAAAAACATGAAAAAAGCAAAACAGAAAACTAGGTTGTTGATTCCCTCTGGCTCAACTCATGGCAGCCCTTCAACGAGGGTTCCCTCTGTCCTGAAGAAGATACATAGGGACGCCCATATATTAGCCCAAATCCTATTTGTGACAATAAACAGGGATGGGCCGGCCGATGGATAGGTCTTCCCAAGAAGGAGCTGGTCCCGGTTTTGTGAAGCCTCCGACCTAGTTTTTTGTTTTGTTTTTCTGGACCGGTTTTGTTTGGTTTCTTTTCATATATTTCTATATATTTTTTCTTTTTTCAAATTCATGAAACTTGTTTTCATTCAAGGCACTTTTTGCAACTCTCAAACTATATTTCCAGTTCGCAATTTTTCCATCTTTTTTTGAATTCATGAACTATTTTTTCTCAAAAATCAACGCACTTTTTTCAAATTCACGAACCTTTTAAAATTTCATTAACATTCAATTTTAAATGTAGTGGCCGTCGCTACTGGAGGCCGCGAGGAGCACGTCGGTGGTGGACATGGCCGCGTGCGTGTACTGTACGTTGCGGAGCGAGCGTGATGCTAATATACTCTGGTATATATAGTTTCCTTGGCGCTCTTGGTGTGTGGGTGCAATTTGTAGGCGGAGCGAGTCACCTACATTATTTTTTCGGGATTGTCAAACATCAGTCGACTGAGATTTAACCAAGTCCTAGTCGATGTTATATTGGTGAGATCTTACGTGAAGATTCATGTAAAATTTTCTTTAGAGTTTTTTTTTTCCCTTTTTATGTGTTATGTTATTTGACTGCCACTTGGTTATGCCTTAGTCGACTGAGACCTAACTATACTTTTTTTTTCTTTGAAAGAGGAGGAAGCAGCTAGCTAACCAATTTTATTTTGGCCACCAATTAATGCTTTCAACCAGTGTTTTTCTCTGTACAGCCACTGTTACTGAATTAAGCTTAT
>NC_041388.1:708070495-708074435 GCF_002162155.2 Triticum dicoccoides | reverse complement strand
AAAAAAAAAAACGATACCACACCAACTCTTCGCTTCCGGATTTAATGCATCACACGTGATGCACGTGCGACCTTACCGGTAGTGTCATGGTCATCACTCTTCTCGAAGCCAATGATGATTTTCTTCCCGCGACTACTACACGAAGTCGACGCGGGCCTATGAGAAATAGTCGGCCACATACACCAAAGATCAAAGACCGGGCAGCTCCAATTAGGAAGGCGAGCAAGAGATAGAAAAAAACAATGCAAACTTCAAGGCTGAACGGACATGAACCACAGCCAAAACTTTGAGCGACCTCAGCACTGCTCGACGCCATTGCCAAACCACCACTTCCCCTTCCCCCGGCCACCACGACGCCTCGCCAATCAGTACTTCTCTCTAGCGATCTAGCGATGATAATGCAGTCAACCCTGATTAATTAGTATCTTTGCTACTATCTCCATCCTGGTTTATTGGTTCTTTTCGTACTTTCTGTCAAAATTTGACCATAGATTTAATTAAAAATATATTAATGCATGTCATAAAAAATAATATCATTGGATTCACATTTGTTTTGAAAAAGGAGGTTAAAACCCCCGGCCTCTGCATCATTTGATGCATATGGCCATCATTGAATTCACATTTGAAAATAGTTTTCAATGATACTAAATTTTGTGACATGCATTAACATTTTGTTAATTAAATCCATGATCAAATTTTGACAGAAAATACGAAGAGAACCAATAAACCAAGACGAAAGTGGTAGCTCTTAGCTGCCAAATTTAATGCATCACACGTGATACACGTGGCTTGATTAAATCCCCCTGTCACTCAATCTAGTCTTCCGGCAGTGTCATGGTCATCACTATTTTCTAGAGCCAGTGGCTTCGACTTCATCGCAGTTGGCCATCAATGCTACCCTTCTTGCAGCAATGCCCAAAGTCGACGTCGGCCTTCACGAACTAATCGGCCACGTACTCCAAAAACCAGGCAACTCCGATTCTCAAGGTGAGCAAGGAACACAGTGTACTCCCTCCGTCCTTGAAAGAGTGTACTTCCAAGTTTATTGGAGGGTCAAACTATCTCAAAGTTTGATTGAGTTTGTGCAAAAATATGTCAATGCTTGTGAAACCAAATAGGTATATGACGAAAATATATTTTATCATGAATCTAATGCTTCTAATTTGATGGCATAAATGTTGGTCTATTATGGTATAAATACGGTCAAACATAAATAAGTTTGACTTTCCAACAAAGTTGGAAGTACACTCTTTTAAGGACGGAGGGAGTATATAGAGAATCGGATCACACACCACATGGTGTTATGTGGTAAGTAACTTCCAAACATACAATGTCAAGGAAAAGAGGGTCACATCGGGACACAGCGGACATGGCACCGAGGTCTACCAAAACCATGCAGCTAACCCAACCACTGGTCAACACCACCATCAAACCAGGCATCCATGATCCATCTGAACGGTTTGAGACGCGAATCAACCTGTGGTTGAGTTGGATAGGTGGACAGTGGTATCCCTAACCCATCAGGGTTCAAATCCTGGTGCTCGCATTATTCCTGGATTTATTTCAGGATTTTCGGCGATGCGCTTTCAGTGGGAGGAGACGTTCCCGTCGACGACGAGGTGCCTACGGTGACTTCGTAAATCTCAAGATGATATGCCGGCTCAGTCTTTTGGAGGTGCTCATAGGGGGTAGGGTGTGCGTGTGTGCGTTCATAGGGGTGAGTGTATGCGCGTGTATATGAGCGCTTGTGTCTGTACTGATGCTAAAAAAAGAACGGTTTGAGACTGTAGCACATCAAAAGCCTTTCCCTGGCTGTCAATCTTTTTTGACAACTCTGTATAGTTTTACTCCCCACTATAATGAAAAGGCAGAACTCCTGCCATTCCGGTAAAAAGAACAGTCTCAAACTTGTAACACATGTGACAAAAGTTGGCCTGCACCGCATGTACACAATGACGTAGAAAAGCTACGCCTACGCTAGTGTAGGCTCGCCGCCGGCCGGATACGCTAGTAGACTTAGAGGCTACAAGTCGCCTCCACAGGAAGCTCTCGGCCTGCAAGCACCGAATCCGCACCTTGCGCTTGAACCAGGCCCGTCGTTGCCGCGGTGCCTCACCTGCCGGGCCACTCCGGCGGCCCAAGGGAGCAGTGGCGATGTGGGTCGTGGACGCACTCGCTCACATGCCTCCGCGCAAGGACGCTCATGGAGTTCACCCAGGTGTCCACTGTGTCATCTGCTATCGCATGAGGCCATCGCACGCGTGCGTCGCATTGATCGCCACCGCAGCGTCCGTCGCCTCGCCATTGTCGTTCATCAAATGAAAATCAAAGCAGCTAATGCACTGCGTACCGTCCAAAATAGTTTATTTTGTGCCCTCATTGGTGCAGCAGAGTCGGTACAGCGGAGGTCCTTCCACGGGCGCACTGCATGGAGATTTTGCGGCGGCATGCTGTCGTGAGTAGCGAACGAACGATGCCGCATTGGATGGATTGGGTTAATTTAATTGATTAGATTGTTAATTGTGATTAAAACTAACAAATAATAAATCTATCCCTAATCAGACATTACCAATGCTACTCGTGAACCCGTGCAGCGCACGGGCTAGTTTAGTGTCGAGCAACACATAAACTGTAGAAATATTGCCAATGGATTATGTTGTGGGTATATAGTTTTGAAAATTATTATCACCCAAAAAATATTTTAGTTCTCCATGGGCACCCATAGGATAAATAGGATCAAATTCATTGATTCAATTACTGGTTTGATGCTTTACATGTAAACTCATACCGAAAACATGCATTTAATAGTATTTCATGGTAATCCATATTACAAATAATTAGTTAATGATCAGACACTTTGTATGTCTTCATGGGAATGAATATTTTGTTCGGCTGGTTCTTTTGATTCATAGGTGAATTTTAGTTCTATTAGTTTCTAAATATTCTACTGTTTTGCTAGATTCTTATTTTAGGTGAATTGGTCTAACTTTTTGTATGCCAACTGTTGTGGCTTATGAAATGCTTCTATTCGGCACCAGATTGCATGATCAGAAATAGTGGGAGCATATGCACATGTGATCTCTCCATTCAATAAACATAATAGGACTTCTCTATTCGAAAACCCAATTCGGTGCCCAGGCTCATCTGCACCTGGTTAGAAAAAAATAAAATAAATGTTAAAAATTCAAATAATTCCAAAAAAAATTGTGTGGTAGATAAGTTTATGCGTGAGGTTTGCTCCAAATTTTAACTTATTTGGATATGTGAGCAGCTCTCAGCAAAAAAACGTATCGGGTCAGAACAGTGTGTGAACAGTGAACTTTTTTACAGACCCTAAATTCGTCTTTTTTGCTGAGAGTTCTTCAGATGTCCAAATGACTTGAAACTTGGAGCTCACCTCATGCATAAACTTATCTACCACACAAAAAAATTGGAATTTTTTGAATTTGTTTTGATTTTTTCCGTCAGGGCGGGTGAAGATGAGCTCGGGAGCAGAAACACTGAACTCTTCCCTATTTCTTTTATATGGACAGATACACGAAATGGCTGAACTAAAATTCAGGGAACATGTATAAGCATATGAACTAAAATCAATTGTTATTCATTAAAGGCTTTTTTTTGGCCTCAAGGAAGTGTGCTCTAGTACTCAATTAACTAAATCTCTCCATGCTTCTGCTTAGATAATTTAAGTAGTTCTAAAGTATCATTACAGTATGTATAAGAGCGATTGCAGCCAAACATGGGAACTATTTATAGAATTGAAAGAAGGAGAAAAATACCAAGCTACTTGTATGTATGAAAGCCATAGGAACATACATAAGCATTTTCTAATAAATAACCTTGTATATAAATTAAGAACATGAAGCTGGAATAGGTCAATTTGCCAGAGCGTTCGCTGTTAACCACAAGTTCGGATGTTTGAGCCCTCCTTCTAGCCCAT
>NC_041388.1:708067179-708070134 GCF_002162155.2 Triticum dicoccoides | reverse complement strand
CCTCTTCCAAATTCTCATCATTGCTCTAATAAGTCCCGTACCTTTTCCAAATTGTCATCATTGAAAGAAGGAGAAAAGTACCAAGCTACTTGTATGCAAATTGAACATTTTTTATGGCAACTTTCTTGACGTGAGGATGAAAAGTTAAGTTGGCATGCATGGCAATTTGCTAGCAAAAAACAAATTGTGGGATGCCATGATTAACAACTATAAACTTGGCATCCTCGTGTGAACTAAAGTTGCCATAAAAAACGTCCGATTTGCCATGGGCAAATCCGAACGTTCGAGATTTATCTTTTCTGTTTCTTTTTACATATAAATTTATACCATCGGTCTTTTCATTTTTGTAATCTCCCACTATTGCTCACTGTCTTTTTTGGGAAATTGCCATGATTCGGAGTTCTTTCGTCCGTTGTCGACAGTAGCATTGCATGCATGGCATGGATTAGGGGTGTATACCGTCGCAGTGGAAGAGGTCGGCATTTCTCATACGCTGACCGGCGATTAACATGGCACGTGTTATTAGATCTCTATGTACTACACATTCCCTTCTCAAGCTGCTGTCTCATTTCTCTATGTTTTTCAGAAGTGCATGCACTTCCTCCAGTCCATCGGACATATATATAAAAGACCATCTAACTAACAATGTACAATAGCATGCTATTTAGATTCACACACATAAAAAGAGGAAACCTAGAGTCACCCAACATGACCCACGGCAATATATACAGGGAAGGACGTACATCCATGCATGAACACAAGGCAAACCATCCATATCGTTAGCTTTCCAGGGTGCGCGGGCATCTACGGGAGAACCCGTCTTCTCATGGGCATGGGGCCAAACCTATCCACCTCCAGCCAACCATAGTACCAGAACGGCTGCGCCACCGGCCATCTGCCATCCATAGTTTAATTTCTCCACTATATTGTATCCCCTCCGTAAAGAAATATAACAGCATTTAGATTATCAAAGTAATAATCTAAATGTTCTTATATTTCTTTACAGAGGGAGTCAGTCGTAGTTCAAATAAAACAGTCCCAAACAACTAACAGTTTCAGTAGGGAACATAAACAAATTGATTCTACCGGTTTCGGTTGTTCGTCCCGTCTTGCCCTTCGTCCAATCTGCGAACAACGCCTCTGGTCTTCCTCCTGTTGCCCGATGAGGTTTTTATAGTGTGATTAAGATCCTTGAAAAACACAAATTTGTATTGAGAGTGAGTAGCAGAGAGAGAAGGAAGAACATACTTTTTTCCAACTCGAGACCCAACAGATGCAGGACTTCACAGATTTGCTTGCAAGGTAGGAAAGGAGTTCCTCTGTGCCTTCCATTGTAAAAGTTCATGCCGACGAGGCTCTCATTGAAAAAGTTAACCAGAGAGCCCTCGATCCCAATCTATTCCCTCCGGGCCTTTTTAGTTTGCATATAAGAGTTGTCTGAAGTCAACAACATTAGATGCATCATGACTTAAGTTTTCATATTGTATACATTTAGCATTGTAGATGTTAATATTTTTTCATATAAATATGGCCAAACTTTACGATATTTGACTTCAGATAATTCTTATATGCAGAGGAAAAAGCACCGGAGGGAGTACAAGAAAACATCAGCCGTACAGTACAAAAGGTTAGCTGGTTAGTGGATGCATCCAAAGGCGGGTAAGGTGACCGCTCCATCAGAGTCTGATGCAATGCGACTATATAAACCACCCTGTAGAAAATATGCGACAGAAATTCACCTTCATGATTTTACAGTCTGACAGCCTAAGGTCCCTGCGACCAAATGCGCTACGCTTGTCCACGTCTTCATCATTTTCATAGAACACTTGTCTACTTTTTCAGTGCACAGTGTCCATTTTTAATGTACAAGTGAAACATTTCTCTGATACATGTTGTACATTTCTCAAATACATGATGTATATACTTTCTTATTCTTCAAAACATATTATGCACAATTTTTGGTATGCATGGTCAATGTTTTTGCAAATACATGTTGAACATTTTTAATGTTAATATTTTTTTAAACTATGATGGAATTTTCTTAGATTGCAGAAAAATATTTCGAACTTCCATGGACATATTTCTGGGAACATGATAATATTTCTTTTAGAATGTCACAATTTTTGTTCAAATGCAAGAATATTTCTGTGAAATGTAATGTACATATTTTTAATGGTGAAAACATTTTTTGTACTACACAAACATTTTTTTGTACATTGCATACATATTAATAAAAATCACATACTTTTTTTTTAAAATCAGGAAAAATTTGACATTGACACAAACATTTTTTAAAGATATCAACTTCTAAAAATCATGCTAACATTTTTTATACTGCGTTAATATTTGAAAAGTCACTTTTAATTTTTTATTTAAATTGAAGTTTTCAAATATATCCATTAAAAAAACAAGATTAGCTTGATGTCAACGTGGCTAACCCATATTTTACTGGGCAGGCCCACCCCCAGATCCTTGTACTCCCTCCTTCCATCTATATAGGGCCTAATGCGTTTTTTAAGACCGCCTTTGGCTATTGACAAGATTAATAGTACATGACATGCACAATGTGAAAACTATATCATTAAAAGCTCCTTTCACACACGAATTTAACGGTGTGCTTTATGTAAGTTGCATGTCATATATTATTGCTCTAGTATTTGGTCAAAGTTAGCCTCGAAAAACGCATTAGGCTCAATATAGATGGAAGGAGGGAGTAGCTGCGCTGGCCAGGCTGCCTTCTGCGTCCATATACACCAGCGCGAGAGCTATGTCTCACATTGAGCCAGTTATTTTATTCTTTTTCAGGTTTTTGGTTTTCTTCCCATTTCATCTCTTTTTCAACGTCTCTTTCTCCATTTTTACTGTTTTTCTTTTCTATTTTCATTTCTTTTGTTTTATTCGTTTTCTTTGGTTTCTTTAATCTCCCATTTTTTCTTTTTTTAACTTGTCTCTTTG
>NC_041388.1:707900020-707902581 GCF_002162155.2 Triticum dicoccoides | reverse complement strand
CGGGTTTCAAAAAGTAAACTAATCTGAAATCTGAATTTTTTTTTCTATCAGAATGTGAATACCTTATAAAAATGACAAAAGAATAAACATTATTTACCACATCATCATACATTTGGGGATCACATAGCCATTAGTATGCAATACATCTGAAGAGAATGAACAAGAAGAATGCTAATTACCTGGTCCTGGTGACATACGCGGGTGTATACTATGTGCAACTTGTGCTGAAGGTAACAGTCATGATGTTATGTCATTGGCGAGAGGTCATTTGGGGATTGAAAGTCACTATGCACCATATATAAAAATTTGTTGCCAAATTTTTTGGGTGTACATCTGTACACCCATGACCAGCTGCGGATCCGCCCCTAGTTATAAGTATATAATACTAGCGAATCAACCTGTGGTTGGATAGTTCGAGGGACTGTGATATTCCCAGCCCACCAGAGTTTAAATTCTGGTGCTCGCATTTATTCCTAGATTTATTTCAGAATTTCCGGTGATGTGCATTCAGTGGGAGGAGACGTTCCTGTCGACGACGAAGTGCCTATGATGACTTCGTAAATTTCAAGATAATTTACCGGCTCAGTCTTTCGGAGGTGCTCATAGGAATAGAGTGTGCGTGTGTGTTCACGTACATAGTATGTATTGCTGCGGCCTAGCACTATTGTTTCCATCTTCTATCCCCTATCCGTCCATGTACCATATGCGTGCCATCGGCTAGTGCACCCTAGCATCCCTGCTTTGTGCTCTAGGGATTTTGATGGGGTCATTCTGCTGCACTCAGTAAGAGCAACTCTAGCAGACCCACATCCCGCAGGCCCGCAAAACGCGTTTGCAGTTTGCGCAAAATCGCTTTTGCGGGCGGGCTCGGGCTGGCACAGATGCAGACTCCCCAAATGGATCTGTAAAAAAAATTATTCGTGGAATATACCTTTTTTCGGGTCGGCTTTGCGAGGTCTGCTCTTTGCGCCGCTCATCCCGCATATCATCAGCCCACAAATATCAAATCCAACATAATTCAACAATAAAAAACAAACTGAATTAGTCAAATCAAATATAATACAATAATCATCTGCATCAAAAATAATTATTCAAATCACCGTAGCAAACTTAAATAATGCAATAAAAAACTTGTCATGAATACAAATACAAATGAATACAAAAATTAGTCACTGTCCAGCCCTTTGCCAATGGTGCTCAATGAGATCCTCCTGAAGTTGAAAGTGTGTGACTGCATTTTCAATCTCCTTGTATGTCTGAAGAAAAGCTCTAATGCGGTTTGGGTCTCTAGCTGGTTTGACACGGCTACCCACATTGTCGTAAAAGAATTCTAAGTTCATTCCTCTCCCATCTTCAAGAATCATATTGTGCAGGATAACACATCAAGTCATGATGTTCTTCAAGGTTGTCTTATCCAAAAAAGGAGCAGGACCACGGACAATGGCAAACCTAGATTGCAAAACATCGAATGCTCTTTAAATGTCTTTTCGGGCTGCCTTTTGCACCCTTGCAAATACATATTGTTTTTTTTGTTTTGGGTTCTTTGATGCTCTTGACAAATGTGCACCAAGGAGGGTATATACCATCTGCAAGATAGTACCCCTTTGTGTATTCATGGCCATTGATAGTGTAGCTGCAAGCAGGAGCATCACTAGTAGCAAGCCTAGCAAACAAATGAGACTATTGCAACACATTGATATCATTGAGAGTGCCCGGCATACCAAAAAAGCAATGCCAAATCCATAAATCCTCGGATGCATGCTACGGCCTCTAGCACAATTGTTGCATCACTAGACTTGCCACAATACATTCCTTGCCAAGCCTTGGGGCAATTTTTCCAAGTCCAATGCATACAATCGATGCTACCTAGCATGGCAGGCCAACCTCTCCTCTCATTAGATGCCATCAATTTCTTTGTGTCATCTTCATTGAGTGCCCAAAGATACTCAGGGCCAAAGACATGGACGATCACTTTCGCAAATCTATGAACAGACTCAATTGTAGTATCTTCACTAGTGCGAAGATACTCATCGGCATAGTCAGCCGAAATGCCATATGCAATCACCCGCATAGCTGCAGAGATTTTTTGATATGCACTAAATCCCTTTAAGCTCGCGGCATTCCTTCTTTGAGTAAAATACCAGCAATTTGCCCCGCAAGCTTCAACAAGTTTCACAAAGAGGGATCGTCGCATTCGGTACCTTCTCCGGAAGAGGTGCGGAGGATATGTAGGATTTTCCGCGAAATAGTCTTGCATCAACATCTCGTTCCCAAGATGGCGATTCCGAGGAATGCACAGACGCCCGATAGTCGATCCTCGCCTCCTCTTCCGGTGCTCGTCTTCATGCTCCTTCATGGCAAGAACCATGACTAATGTTTGCTGCCGAAAAGTCGCAAGCATGGTCTCAACATCCGAGTTGTCCGAATCGGATGAATCGAGAGCAAGAAATTCTCGCATGGGCTCAACTCCATCTACACGCACACCGGCACATCAATCAACAACACAGCTTGCAAAATCACTAAAAAAGGGACTAACCGGTGGCGGCGGGGGCAGCTCTTCT
>NC_041388.1:707897375-707899615 GCF_002162155.2 Triticum dicoccoides | reverse complement strand
AATCGCCGGCGATGGGCGGGCAGCGGCGGAAGGAGGGGGAAAAGAGCGCGGGGCTGAAATGTCCATCACGCCAACTGCTTCTCTCTAATGCAGGGCACCACAACCGCGAGGGAGAAACCCGCTTTTCCCGGATTGGGGTTGGGATTTTGCCGCGCCCCTCAAATTTTTTTGCGGGCTGTGGCGGGATGCGGCGTCTGGTTGGACAGGTTTTCCGGCCCGTACCTGCATTTTGACGGTTATTTTATGGGTCGGAGACAGATACGGGGTCTGCTAGAGTTGCTCTAACTATTTACCACCAGCATGTTACGAGTGAGGAATTCATTGCTCTGTAATAAAGTACAGAATGCGCACGTCATAGAGTAAGCTTTCCAGAGTAGTGTTGTTCCGGCGCTTGCGTTCCCAACGCGTGACGCCAGATCAAGCGTTCCCACGTGCGGGTGTGAAGGAGCCTTCTCACCTTCATTGCATCTGTCTTTCATCAATATTTGTTCATGCAATTATTTCTCACCAATATCCGGGTCTAAGCAATGTCACCATATACAGTTTTTTTATACCTAGACCTACCTCATAATGGCAATCTTAATTTCCTTGAGATTATTCTACACATTACCATTTTATTCTAGTCACATATATGAATGTCACAGTTGCCTTGTCAGTATATATTCATCTAAACTGAAACAACTTGTAAGTTTGACACGATTTATTGCATGGTACTCTGCGGGCCATGCGCGTGTTCATCATTTTTTCCAAAATTATAATTTCTACAAATATTCCTTTCAATGAAATAATGTTATGATTTTCTGGTTACTACAAGATACAAGATGACAAAGATAAGCAAATGGGAGAAGCTTTTGGAGCGGTGGAAGGTACTAAGCCTTGCGTGGCTACCTTTAGTGTACGTGAGTTGGACAGGGATCGAAGCTTTGTGTTGTCGTTCCCCGAGGTTATTGTTTTCTTCTTTACTTTTTGATGTTTTAGCGAACTATAAGTGTTGTCACTTGTTTGATGATGATGCAGAGGAGAGCCGTGAGCAAGCTAATCACGTTTGAAGCCTCAAAATATACTTGTCATGTTTTCTTTTCTAAAAGACAAACTTTTCCCATTGGAAACTGATTTTGATGTATATCTAGCTCGCGGTACCCATCTACCTCGCTGTGTTTGGTTAGAAACAAAATCAAGCAACCTATAACAGTACTAGTAAATAAATTTAACTCGGTTGAGTTGGCCAAGCAATCTACAACTTAAGTTATGGGAGCGATGGATTAATTCTTGTGGACTACCGGTGGCTCGTCCAACCATCAACAAACAATTGATAATTGTTGAGACTTGATAATGAGATGGCACGTGTTGTAGGTCCAACAGCAGGCAAAAGCAACACAACACACGCACGGAATTCCTTTGAAGGCATTGTCTTGGAGGCACGATGCGCTCCATGAGGAGAACACATGTTGTTGACTTTGTTCCACACTAATTCTTGCATCCCTCTGGAAAGTATTGATTTTTGGTGCCCCGACAACTATTTTCTTGTGGGGTGGTTCCCAGACTAGTGACTACGATGTGGGGTGTTTCATCTTTGTTGGCATCTTGTTGATATTTAGTGGTGCAGTTTGTCACATTACCGATGGCAGGTTTTCATAATGCTAGCCACTACGATACATATTTTGCCTTCTCCAAGCCACTCGGCATTTGGTGTTGGAGTAGGGAATCCAAATATCTTAAACCTCATAAATTATATTTTTTTCAGGGGAGAGGGAAGAGCTTGTGATGACTTTATAAATTAGGTGATGTAAGAGAACGCAGGATTTTCCCACACACAAATGAGGAGTCTGAGGAGTCTTCTTGATCGAGGAAAAATGATGATATTTATCGGGCACCTTTAATTGTTTTGATTGTTGGCAATTTAGTAATGAACTAGCAAAAATGACTGCATGACATTGGAACTTCCCCAATCACCGCGGCCAATGCGTCTCCGAGATCCAGAACACCAAGTGTTAGATCTGAAGCCATGACCGATCAAGTGACTTGCACGAGAAACTGTAGGAGCAGGAAGCAAGTATGACACAAGAGGCCAAGATGTTTCTCTTTGATCGAAACAAAAGGTGCCCCATAAACAGGGAAGTATGGTAAGGGAGGATGCATTGTTGTGCGTCGAGAAACTAGAGGAGCGGGAAGCGAAAATGGCAAATGTTAAACAAGGAGTATACCTACTGCACCATTTTATATTTTATAAATGATAGTAA
>NC_041388.1:707848780-707897008 GCF_002162155.2 Triticum dicoccoides | reverse complement strand
TTCAGTTTGGCGGAATTCATACATGCCAACCAATCCACGAATGTTTGATGCACGATGTTGGATGGCACAAAGTATACGAGACACACTGTCCGGATGTCGAACTGTATTTTGATGCACTGCATTGGAGATGCCCTAACACCCCCCACCCCCCCCCCCCCAATTTCTACCTTGCCATCATTTATAAAATATAAAATGGCGCAGTAGTTATCTTCATTGTTTAACATTTGGTGTTGTGGCTTACTGCTCCTCTAGTTTATCGTTGCACAAAAATGCATCCTCTCTCTCCGTGCTTCCTTGTTTATGGGGCACCTTGTGTTTTGATCAAAGAGAAAAAAACCTTGACCTCTTCTGTCAAGCTTGCTTCCTGCTCCTCCAGTTTCTCATGTGATTCTCTCGATTGGTGCATGTATTCAGATGTAACACTTGGTATTCGGGATCTTGGGGACGCATTGGCCGTGGTGATTGGGAATGCTCCAATGTCGTGCAGTCATATTTGCTAGTTCGTTACTAAATTATCTATTATAAAAAAGGTGTCACGTAAATATTCATCATATTTCAACGACAGGGAATACTCTGCATTTGTGCATGGGAAATCTTGCATTCTCTTTACTTTGACATCATCTAATTTGTAACGTCATCATAAGCTCTTCCCTTTTCTCTGAAAATTATAAGTTAAGAGGTTTATGATATTTTGACTCCCTACTCCAACACCAAATTTTCAACGGCAAATTTTCAACGGCTTATGAAAAGAAAAATATGCATTGTAGTGGCTAATGTCACAGAACCCGTCATCGGTAACTTGGCAAACTGAAGCACTAAAAATCACCAAGATGCTCACAAAGATGATACACACCACATAGTAGATAGGCAACCACCCGACAGGAAAAATAGTTGCCAGGGCACCAAAAATCAATAATTTCAAAAAGGATGCAAAACTATGTGGAAACAAAGGCTACAACATGTGTTTTGCTCATGGTGTACATCAAGCCTCCAGGACAAAGACTTACAATTTTTTTTCCATATATGCATTGCTGTTGTTGGATCTACAGCACACATCATCACATTATAAACTCACAAACGTTATTAAAGGTTTCTTGATGGTTCAAGGAGCCACCGGTTGTCCACAAGTATCAAAGCATCCATCGCTGCCATAGCTTAAAGTTGTTGATTGCTTGGCCAACTCAATCGAGTTTAATTTCCTGACTACTACTATTAAAGGTTGCTCGATTTAGTTTCTAACCAACTAACAAGACGCAACAATGTAGATGGGTACCGCAAATAAGATATACATCAAAATCTCTTTCCAAACATGATTATCGTTGCTCACAGCTATTCTCTGCATCATCATCGAACGAGAGACAACACTTAGTTCAGTAAAACGTCCAAAAAGAAAGAAGAAAAAAAGAACCTCGGCGAACGACAATACAAAGCTTCGATGCCTGTCCAACTTACGTACGCTACAGGAAGCCACGCTAGGCTTAGTGCTGCCACCTCTCCGAAAGCTTGTCCGATTTGCTTATCCTTGTCATATTCTGTCGTGTAGTTAGCAAAAAATCATAACATTATTTCATTGCAAGGAATATTTGTAAAAATTATAATGACAGAAAAAAAATGATGAATACATGCTTACCTCGCAAGAGTACCATGCAATAAATCAAGTCAAATTTATTAATTTGTTTTAGTTTAGATTAATATATACTAATAAATACATACGTCAATAAGCTAGCTGTGATATGCATATATGTGACTAGACTAAATTGGGTATGTGTGGAATAATTCAAGGAAAATAAGATTGCCATTATGACGTAGGTGTAGGTTAAAAAATTGTGTCAATGCTTATACCCAGTTACTAGTGAGGAAATTGTATGAAAAAATATTAATGAAATACAGATACAACGAAGGCGAGAAGGCTCCTTTGCAGCCTCACGTTGGAACGCTTGATCTGGTGTCACTCATTGGACGTGCAAGCTCACAAATGACTCTACTGCGGGATGCATACCCTATGACATGCACATTTTCCACTTTACTGGAGAGCAATGGATTCTTCGCTGGTAACTCACCGGTGTTACATGGTAAATGAGTGTAGCAGAATGATCCCTGCTAGCATCCCTAGAGCACAAAACAGGGATGCTAGGCTGCACTAGCCCATTGCATGCATATGCTACATGGATGGACAGGGGACGGAAGATGGAAACATTAGTTCTATGCCACGAAAATAAATACTATGTCTGAACTAAGTTCACGACACATATTTTGGAACGGAGGAGCACGTGACTTGCCTCATTACTGTTTACAAGGATGCCGGTAGTAGCGAACTGATTGTAGCCCAGATGCTTAGGTTCCTCGTAGGTGAACCAACCCACTAGGGGTATAATTCCTAGACTTCGCAACGGTGCTCGCATTTTCCTAAATTTGTTGTCTGATTTTTTGGTGATGTTTATCAGTTTGTGATGTCCTTGTCGACTACAAGGCATCTCAGAGGTGCTCATAGGGGTAGGTTGTGTGCACGTAGTTAATAGGAGCGAGTGTATGTGCGTGTGTGTGAGCATCTCTGGTTTTACTATGTTAAGAAAAACAAGGGAGTTGACAAGAATTAAAGCATCCATCACTGTTCACAACTTAAAGTTGTAGAGGCCTGGCCAAGTCCACAGAGTAAAATTTACTTGATTTTAGTTTTGAAGGACGTCAGTCCCTGAAAATATTGAATTTGGGCCAGTTGATTCGGTGTAGAAAGAAGAAGCAACCTCAAAGCACCGAGACCCCGGCGGCAGATTCTAACTTGTCTGTCTCAGGGTGCAGAGGAAGCAACAGACTCCTTGTCTATCTTACTGTGCAGGGGATGCTGGGGAAGCAGCAGCCTCATTGTCTATCATAGGTGTGCCGTGAGGGGTGAAGATTCGCCGAAAAATCGGAGTGGTTCGCAGTTTACAAGGATGGCCGGGGGAGGCGGCAAGCATGGTCGTGGGCGGTGGTGCCGTGGGGGGAAGGGTGGTGCCACGAGGCTGTTGTGAGAGCGCCGCCGGCAGTGTGCGGCGGAGACTGGCGGTTGGGCCAGCAGTATGTGGGGCAGTTTTGTGAATGAACAGGAGGGCTTGAGGTTGAAGAAGCTCTGGCCATTCATCTTGCATCCGACAACTCATATCAAATCGACTGACCCAAAAGCCCCTGCCACTTGGTTTGGTTTCTAACATAAGATGATGATGCAGTGAGGTAGATGGGTACCAGCGAACTAGATTTACGTCAAAATTCTTTTCAAATGGCAAAAGTTCGTCTTTTCAAAAAGAAAATGTGACAGACTTGTGACAACCACGTTTTGATGCTTGAATAAAGACGTGATTAGCTTTGCTCACAGCTCTTTTATTCTCCATCATCATCACAACAGAGACAGCACTTAGTTCGGTACCAGTGTCCATGTCATGCAACCGTACCAGTGTCCAACTCATGCAAGAGTGTGCAACTCATGTACCAGTGCCCAACAGACGCAACAGTGTTTGTACCAGTGTACAGCTCACGTCGCTACAGAAGGAAGTCATGCAAACATTAGCACACTTCAATCACATCTGCCACCGCTCCGAAAGCTAGAAACAATCATAACATTATTTCATTGTAAAGAATGTTCTTTTTAGGACATCCAGTTATTAAAAAAACATTATAACATTCCTTGTAAGAAATATTTGTCAAAACATAGAACAATGTTTTTTTGACGATTTTGGCACACAAAGTACATAATAATAAAGCATGTAAAATTTAAAAAGCTGTTCCAATTTAGAGGAATATATACTCATAAATACATACATCTAGAAGGCAGAGTGTCATGCATATATGTAACTAAAATAAAATGGGTATTTGTGGAATAATCTCGACGAAAGATTGCAATGATGACGCCGGTGTAGGACCAAAGAAGTACATGGTGTCAATGTTGTGGCAGATCCCCTCATGGTAAAAATGCTGTAGCAGATCGCCAAGACCGCATTGATATATAGGGGTACAGGCTCAACAAAAGGCAACGCAAAGTCACATGAAAATCAATTCATAGCAGTAGCTGCCCATCCTTTCGAGTTGGTTAGGACGATCCTCCATCATTGCATATTGCACTCCTACTCCAGGAACAGGTGGCAAAAGAGGATGTTAATTCGCACTATTTCTGGTAGCAAAACCATCCTGATCAGTACTGTGGTACTAATAGGACAACAGTGTCGTTTACTGTCCAAGTTTCTTCTTTCTACGGCAAAGGAAAGAGATAGCTCCCATGTTCTAGGATTTGCAAACCATAACGGCTTGCTTGTGCCCTTGCGCTTAAACACCGACAATGCACCCTGCAAACGCCACATGTCCCTGGTGCGCCAAAATTCTGTCACTGCAGAAAAGCCAATAAAACTTTAAAGACTTACAACTTTTAATCTGTAGACCAATATTTGATGAAAGTTTTCGCATATTTTCTATATGAATTCTTCTAGCCAGAGAAATAATTAATTTCTTTCTCAAATTTGAATTCAAACCTAAATTTGGCTGTAACATGAAAAATAGAACATATTTCGAAATGATTTTTTTGCGTAGTGAGCAGCTTGAAGCACCCTTTCACCTAACAGCAAGGTTTCAGAGTTTTATCAAGTAAAATGAATATATATGAATTTAATATTATTTATACCTAATTTATTCTTAACTTCAATTCAATAGCAAATTTCTGACTGATTCTTTTTGTATATTGAATCTAAGGTGAAACTCAAAAGAAAGAGCAATTTCAAACCAAGTTTCCAGGTTTTCAATCCCTTTTCAAAGTTTATTATTTAACTGGAGCCTATTTGGCCATAATTCCAAAACCAAGTATTATTTTTGATTTAAAACTTGATCTTAAGAACCTAAATAACTATCCCTGGAGGGTAATATATTTTTAGTATGTTCTTTTGGACTTTATTCTTTTGTTCTATTTTGATAATTTTATTGCACTCTTTTGGCCCTCATTGCTTATTTGCCTTTATTTTCTTTGATGTCATATTGTCAAAATTGTCCGGAGTGCGAAACAAATTAGTTTCAGGAGTTAGAGTGCCCACAACAACAAACAAGGCAAGCTGCATGTATTGATCATATTGGCTATGTAGTGTAGAAGTTCCCCAAGAGTAGTATGCATGTTTGTTGACTATTTAAACAAAATATGTACTCCCTCCATCCCGTGAAAAGTGTACATATATAAATTTTAGGAGAAATTATGGAGTGAAGTAAGAATGGATTGGAAAGGTGCAAGCCATCATCTCTCTCCTTTTTAATTACCGAACCCTCAATGGGCTAAGTGCATGTAGAAACTAAGGAGACCATGCGTAGAATGTTATTGGTCTTGATTACCATGTGATGACAGAGAAGCATTTTTTTCTATTTTAAAGTGCATTGAGAAGATAGATGCGCACTCTTTTGCGGACAAATTTTAAAGCCAAACATACAGTCTTCACCATACAGGTTGTGGATAGAACCGGAAGTGCAACAACGGGGAAACACAAGGGGCCTGGGTGGAGGAGCTGTAGTCTGGCAAGAACCGGGCTGCGTCCGGAGTGGTGTAGAGGAACCAATGGTCTTAGTGGCTGCGGATATGGAGAATGATGGGAGGGACAAAGTGGGAGCAAAGGGCTCATATACGGGGTTTTGCGTGGGCCAGGTGTGTCGGAGTCCGATGTGGCGGGCGTGCGGACTTCCCCCAAAACTCACCCATCTATGTTTTTAGTTTGGCGCAATCAACGTACTAATGACGTTGCGATGCCCTAGCACTCCCCCATTCCTACATTAATTACCATCATTTATAAAATATAAAATGGCGCAATAGGTATATTCCTTGTTTAACATTTGGCATTTTCGCTTCCTGTTCCTCTAGTTTGTCGACGCACAACAATGCATCCTCCCTTACCATACTTCCTTGTTTATGGGGCACCTTTTGTTTCGATCAAAGAGAAACATCTTGGCCTCTTGTGTCATACTTGCTTCCTGCTTCTACAGTTTCCCGTGTGAGTCACTCGACCGGTCATGGCTTCAGATCTAACACTTGGTGTTCTGGATCTCGGAGATGCATTGGCCGCGGTGATTGGGGAAGTTCCAATGTCGTGCAGTCATATTTGCTTGTTCATTACTAAATTTCTTACAATAAAAACAATTAAAGGTGCCCGATAAATATCATCATTTTTCCTCGATCAAGAAGACTCCTCAGACTCCTCATTTGTGTGTGGGAAAATCCTGCGTTCTCTTACATCACCTAATTTATAAAGTCGTCACAAGCTCTTCCCACTCCCCTGAAAAAATATAATTTATGAGGTTTAAGATATTTGGACTCCCTAATCCAACACCAAATGCCGAGGGGCTTGCAGAAGGCAAAATATGTGCTGTAGTGGCTAGCATTACGAAAACCTGCCATCGGTAATGTGACAAACTGCACCACTAAATATCAATAAGATGTCAACAAAGATGAAACACCCCACATAGTAGTCAGTAGTCAGGGAACCACCCCACAAGAAAATAATTGTCGGCGCACCAAAAAGCAATACTTTCCAGAGGGATGCAAGAATTAGTGTGGAAACAAAGTCTACAACATGTGTTCTCCTCATGGAGTGCACCATGCCTCCAAGACAATGCCTTCAAAGGAATTATGTGCGTGTGTTGCTTTTGCCTGTTGTTGGATCTACAACACGTGCCATCTCATTATCAAGTCTCAACAATTATCAAAGGTTTGTTGATGGTTGGACGAGCCACCGGTAGCCCACAAGAATTAATCCATCACTCCCATAACTTAAAGTTGTAGATTGCTAGGCCAACTCAACCGAGTTAAATTTCTTTACTAGTACTGTTATAGGTTGCTTGATTTTGTTTCTAACCAAACACAGCGAGGTAGATGGGTACCCGAACTAGATATACATCAAAATCGGTTTCCAATGGGAAATGTTTGTGTTTTAGAAAAGAAAACATGACAAGTATATTTTGAGGCATCAAACGTGATTAAGCTTGCTCACGGCTCTCCTCTGCATCATCATCGGACAAGTGACAATACTTAGTTCGCTAAAACATCAAAAAGTAAAGAAGAAAACAAGAACCTTGGGGAACGACAACACAAAGCTTCGATCCCTGTCCAACTCACGTACACTAAAGGGAGCCACGCAAGGCTTAGTACCTTCCATCGCTCCAAAAGCTTCTCCCATTTGCTTATCTTTGTCATCTTGTATCTTGTAGTAACCAGAAAATCATAACATTATTTCATTGAAAGGAATATTTGTAGAAAGGGTGTGTCTAGGGCACATCTAGATGTGCTCTAGTTATTGCAAATCTAAGTGATTATAATGAGAGAAAAATGATGAACAAACGCATGGCCCACAGAGTACCATGCAATAAATCGTGTCAAACTTATAAGTTGTTTCAGTTTAGATGAATATATATTGACAAGGCAAATGTGACATTCATATATGTGACTAGAATAAAATGGTAATGTGCTCCCAGAAAGTTGCATATCTTAGCTGTCCAAGTTTTTCTTTCTACGGTAAGGAAAGAGATGGCTCGCTAAACATACATCCAAAGCTGTTTCAGGATTGGCCAGAGAGTGACCGACCGCTTAAGTAGATGTTGTTGCATCAAACCATCACATCGTTGGTGGGCTTTGCTTGTGCCTTTAGGTGACTTCGTCAATTTGAAGATGTTGTACCGGCACAGTATGCCAGAGGTGCTTATAGAAATAGGGTGTACGTGAGTGCATTTATAGAAGTGAGTGTATGCACGTGTATATTAACATCTATAATTGTACCATGCTAGAAAAAGCAATGCAGCCTAGCCATGTCATCAATTGCCACAACAACCACCAAGGCATGATGCACAATTGATCATATTTTCTTCATCTATATATTTCTTTGCAGTGTAGAAATTCACCGAGAGTAGCATGCATTTGTTGACTATTTAAAGTAAATATGTAGGGTATTACCAAAAGATTATTTTTACTTTCTCATAAGCAAAAAATATTTTGGGGAGGGTTGTTTGGTATTCGTGAATGGTATGAGTGATCAACTCAATTTTCACTTTATAACGAAGCATATGGGTGGATTTAGTTTGATTGACTATCGAGAGGGAATATTGGGCTGAGTAGAAGATTGTGAGGACACTATGCGAATCCATTTTATTATTGCCTGGTTTGTGGTCACTAGTCAGTGATGACTATTCCAGGTCAATAAATAAGTCATCAGGGATTGACCATATATACTGTCGGTAGGTAATAACTGTACCAGATGATAGTCCAGTTTGAGAGGAGGAAGTCATCACTGACTGCCCATATATATGGCCGGTGAGTGATGACATGTCATCATTGTCGGCGATATCACTAACCAGCCTTCTACTCTGGCCCATCTATGTTGTATCATTCAGCATTGACTCGCTCTCAATTTTTCCCTGTCGGTGCGATTTTCAACAAAAGGCAGTGCTCGAGCGAGCAGCCAACCGACGCAACGGAAAGTCACATGAAAATCAGTTCAGGATTTTCGAGGACAGCCATGCGAGCGAGCAGCCAACCGACGCACTAGCTGCACATCCTTTTCGAGGACAGGATATTCTGCTGGGTCTTCAAGTTTATTTTTGGAACACAGTATAGACACAGATGTTTATATATACACACACATACACTCACCTCTTTGACCACATGCACATACACCCTATCCCTATAAGCACCTGGATTTTGGCTGCGACTATGATTGGAACATTGCAGTTTTTTCTGGACGTTGCAGTAATCATAAAAGCAGTGTTATTGGTGCATTGGACGAAAGTGGGCACCATGTCAATTTCAGTCTCCGTCATGCTATACAGGCTTGAATTTTTTCTTTATGATAAGCCAGATAATTGCACAAACTTCCCACATACACAGAGGATACACAAAAGCAAGCGAAGGACAGAAAAGATAATATTCTGATCCCTATACCACGGACACTCGTCAAGTTTTCATCATTATTCCTTATTGCGTGCTCTAAATGAACATTTTTTGAAATGATAATATGCAAGTACAGCCATGACTATGCACTAGTAGCTAGAATCTGCAAAACAGTAGAGCTATACCAAAGGAAACAAGCAAATCTTCTTCATTCGGTAATACACAAAAGCAAATAAACAGGATAAATATATTTCTAGTTTTCTGTTTTGTGAAACATAAAACGCAAGAAGATGCAACTAGAAACACAATTGTTTTTGTCGTTTTGTTTTCTCTAAAGTCTGGGAGCAAGAGAAGCATAAAAACCCTGTAAAAAGCAATTGAAAAAGCACGAAGAACCAAAAAGAGCAGCAACAATGACATAGCATTTTTGTTGTTGTTTTGTAATTCATATGAAGCAAAAAGAAGGAAGGCAAAAAAGTAATGAAATATTCGTGTGATTTTCTTAAACTATAAGAGCAGCAAACAAACCAAAGAAATGAATAACAAGAAAATACTTTCGCACTCTTACCTTACTGAAGACTTTTCTTGGAGATTTCTCAAACTTGACCTTTTTTCCGAAAAGGGGAAAGACCCCGGCCTCTGCATCATCATGATGCACACATCTGTTCTCAAACTTGATCTTCAGGGTGAAAACTTACGATCTCAGATCTCGCATTCGGTGGTTTGTTCCGGCTACAATTGTGATTGCTCATCGTTCTCTTCCTTGAGCATTGCTGTTGGACAACCTTTCTTATAGTTCTTATGTTGTCAAGAGATGAAAAGAGAAGAAAAGAAAAGAAGAAAAGATAGACGAAAAATAAAAGAAATGAATAAAAATGCAAAAAAGGAAAACAATTGCCAAGTGTTTCTTAAAAACACTCGTCAAAGTCCGTTCTCTACCGAGTGTAATACTAGGCAAAACATTGAAATGTCGATTTTGAATTTCTTTCCAAATGATTTCCCTAGCGCACTCGGCCATGGGCTTGTTTTTCGGGTGCAAAGTAAAATACACTTGCCAAACTATTGGACAGTCGGCAAACAAGATGATTCCGGTAGTCGCCAACGTCCTTCATGTCCTCGTTTGGCAACGTCGTGGCTCTTCTCTGGGCAGGTCATGGTTCGCCGCCGCGGGGAGCACCACGCCCTCCCCATCTCCGACTTGGGATAAGCGTGCTTGATGGAAATTCACTGACCTGTCTTATTTAGGGTACGCAGAGTTATGCTTATCCGATGATCACGCACGGTCATGTTGCTGTAGCATGTGAACTTCCCCATGAAGGACTGA
Organism: Triticum dicoccoides; assembly: GCF_002162155.2. Taxonomy (NCBI): domain Eukaryota; kingdom Viridiplantae; phylum Streptophyta; class Magnoliopsida; order Poales; family Poaceae; genus Triticum; species Triticum dicoccoides. The sequence continues at coordinate 707,886,809 of NC_041388.1, read as the reverse complement.
AAATAAAAGTTGCCATGTTTTTATTTGAACCATGTGCTCTACAATGCATATGATTTATTCTGATAAGAGTTATCACACAAGATTTGGTTCGAACTTTGTGCATGCTTAGTTTTCTTATAATCATGGGCGATGATCGAACATGCTTCACTTTTAGTTGAACTCTAGAGTGTGCGACAAGGAAGGCTTAATAACAGGAATCTACTTTAGTGATTTTTGTAAAAGCTACCTCGACGAAGTTTTCACTTTTGGGTCGTAGTGAGCAAATAACATTCTATGCAAAAAGGAAAGATGGTCCAAACGGAGTGGAGCTTATATATATCGCAGAAACCAGCTTGCCTGCAGTGCCTCACCCGTCAACAAACCAGCGTTGTCTCACAGAACCAGTACGTTCATACTACCATCGCCGGCCATGGCTTCCTCCTGGTCGCTGCCGCTGCTTCTCGTCCTCCTGCTGGCCTCGTCGTGGTCGGCCGTCGCACGCGGACGGCCCGGCGACAACGTTTGGGAGCACACAGTCGTGTACATGCACGAGAGGCTGACGGGCCCGAACGCCACGCGGCTTATTACGGTGCAGTCCCCGCTCGGCGGCGACAACTTTGGGCAGTTCGGCGTGGTAGACAACGAGCTGCGAGACGGCCCAGACCCTCTCCGCTCGTCGCTCTGCGGCCGGTTCCAAGCCCTGTTTGCGCTGGCGGGTCTGGTGAGCCCACCGGGCATGCAGTCGGCCGTCAACTTCTTGTTCACGGCGGGGAGGTTCCGCGGGAGCACGGTGTCTGTGCTGGGCCCGATTCTGGACTTCGAGAGCACCTGCGAGCGCAGCATCGTGGGCGGCACCGGCGTGTTTCGGATGGCGCGCGGGTACAGCTTCATGAGGCTTGTGCCTGAGATGAGCGTACCCGATAAGTACAGTGTTTACAGGCTCGACCTCTTCATTCAAGTCAGCTCGGACCGTCTGCCACTGCTGCCGCCGGTTGATTCCGTTGGCGCTTACGACATTTCAATCTGAAATACTAAGGTTGTGCGAGCTGCTCGGTTTAAATTCAGCTTATTATCTGTATCGCCAGAAACGTGCTGTAGTTCACGTTGCGGCCCAAGTTAATATGTATGCGATCGGAGTAAAATCAACACGATCCGCCCACACCTGGTGCATGTGGATCATGGCCAAGTTTGTTTAAGGAATAAAAATGGAATTCTATCTATTTAAAAATTTAATCCTCACTATTTTTATTATCTTAGCATGTGGCTGTACTTGCATATTATCATTTAAAAAAATGTTCATTTAGAGCACGGGATAAGCAATACTGATGAAAACTTGACGAGTGTCCGTGGTATAGGGATCAGAATATTATCTTTTCTGTCCTTCGCTTGCTTTTGTGTATCCTCTGTGTATGTGGGAAGTTTGTGCAATTATCTGGCTTATCATAAAGAAAAAAATTCAAGCCTGTATAGCATGAGGGAGACTGAAACTGACATGGTGCCCACTTTCGTCCAATGCATCAATAACACTGCTGTTATGATTACTGCAACGTCCAGAAAAAAACTGTAATGTTCCAATGATAGTGGCAGCCAAAATCCGGCACGGTCTCTGAGAGGTGCTTATAGGGAAAGGGTCTCTGCTCGGTTTAAATTCATCTTATTTTCTGTAGCGCCAGAAATGTGCTGTAGTTCACGTTGCGGCCCAAGTTAATATATATGCGATCGGAGTAAAATCAACACGATCCGCCCACACCTGGTGCATGGGGATCATGGCCAAGTTTGTTACTGGAATAAAAATGGAATCTTATCTATTTAAAAATTAAATCCTTGCTATTTTTATTATCTTAACATGTGCATATGCATGCTATCTCATTAACGGCCCACCATAAAATGCATGCAAAACTTTTATTATTATTATTATTATTATTATTATTATTATTAGTTGTTTCACACTTTTATTTATTTATTTCATTACAAAAAAGTTTCATATCACCACATATGCCACCTCATCAACGGCCCACAGAACATATGCACAGGAAAGGAATGCCATTATATTATGCTACTTATATTCAATAATATTGTTTTACTATTCCAAATATTCATGTTTCATATAAACAAAATCTCATTGAAATATATTGCAATGATTCCTACAGCAACACACATGGTATCATCTAGTAAATTGAACGATGCTAAAATAAGTGACATAACTCTTATGTACATTATTATTGTGAGATGCTCGGACATCTTGCTACTGAGAAACAATCTCATCCTGGAGAATTAGCAGGCTACAGGCAGTCTAGTATTCATAGGGCTAGACCTACTGTCCAGGTACATGTGAACATGGCTAGAATCAATATAAATTATTAGTCATGCTAAACTGTAAGGTCATCACCAACGCAGTCCATCAAACCGGACACCCCAAACATCCACGAAGATGTCCGAACGTACCGCGGGCAGCATATAACGGGCAGCCATCCACCTATTTGAACCAAATGCCCATCCCTTTAAAAAAGATGTAAAACAAATGGCCCCCATGCAGCCTCAGTTTGAATTATCGATCGGTAGCAATTCAAACACACCGTTAAATCCTGATAAAAGTACCGAATCTTTAATAAGTTTTCCAAATCCATCGATCCCAAATTCAACCAACCTCCTCTGCCTTCATTTAATGCTTTCTCTCCTCAAGCTTGAACTTGTTCATCGACACATGTTGTTTACCAGATGAGCTTCCTCTTGTGCCTCATCCAACAATGTGTCAAAGTGAAGGGCTTCCCCTCCATCCTTTGAGACATCACGGCAATGCTTGCGATCTATAGAGTGATGTGATTATCAAATCACAACAATGATTGGATGAAAGGAGAATTTACCGACACATAGAGCAACAAGAAGAAAAATTACAATCTCCACGATTTATGTGCCCGTTGGCCAGATTCTTTCCTCTTGTCCAATCAAAATGCAATACCTCTTAATGGTGTTTGGAATGGTGTACCACCGATGCAGTAGCGACTTCGCATTGCGATCATGGATTGCTTCCAAATTGTAGGCGTCATAGTGCTTGTGCTCATGAAACCAATAATTCATATCTTGCCATTTTTCTTAATGCCAACAAACCCCACACTTTTGGCCAAGTAGGCATCACACAACAATGCATCCTCCCTCACCAAGCCCCCCTCCCCCCACCTTTGTGCTTGCTTCATGTTAAATAATGAGAAGGTTAAAAATATTCTTAATAGAATTTGGCTAAACACTTGCCGGGTGTAGTGTGAACCATGGATAATGTTGGGAGGGGGCAGAAGATAACTGGGCTGCGGATGGATCTGGGGTGGAACGGCAGTGAAATACAAGGGACATGGGTGAAGGAGCAGTGGTTTGGCAAGAAGTGATTCTCTCCATTGGTGCATGTATTCAGATCTAACACTTGGTATTTGGGATCTTGGAGACGCATTGGCCGTGGTGATTGCGGATGCTCCAATGTCGTGCAATCATATTTGCTAGTTCGTTAGTAAATTGTCTATTATAAAAAAAGGTGTCGCGTAAATATTCATCATATTTCAACGACCGAAAATACTCCGCATTTGTGCATGGGAAATCTTGCATTCTCTTCACTTTGACATCATCTAATTTGTAACGACATCACAAGCTCTTCCCTTTCCTCTGAAAAAAAATAAGTTAAGAGGTTTATGATATTTGAACTCCGTACTCCAACACCAAATGTTCAACGGCTTATGAAAGGAAAAATATGCATTGTAGTGGCTAACGTCACGGAACCCGTCATCGGTAACTTGGCAAACTGAAACACTAAAAATCACCAAGATGCTGACAAAGATGATACACCCCACATAGTGGTCAGGCAACCACCCCACAGGAAAAATAGTTGTCAGGGCACCAAAAATCAAGAGACCTTTTACGGTGCATCAGGTAAATATCGACCATCCATTTTTGCTGATCTAAAGGTTAATATTAATTTATACTGCTCGACTAGATGGGTAGTATTCCTTGCAAAAAGGGCAAAATCGGATAAGTTTAATTTCATCGAGATGAGAATCTAGCGCGAAGATGGACATAATTGCTGCCTTTGAGCCGTACGTGATGAGAAGATTCGAGAAAAGGCTCGTCGCGAGCTGAGGAACAGAGCCGCTGGCCGGCAAGAGTGTAGCCGATCGACAAGACAAAGCAGCCCCCCATGCTCGTCGGGCTCCCGCGCTGGCCGCCATGCCCCAGACCGCCGCAACAAAAACGCCGACGAGGCTAAGCCTCCCCAAATCTGTGAGCTCCAGTACACGGATCACCTACCGACCCAACTCCTGCTACTTGCCTGCTGCGATGAAGAGAAATGCAGTGGGCGGGCGGTGAGAGGCATGGGGGCCGCTACGTCTACAGCTGTATTGGGGGCGAGTGACTAGCGACAGCGAGGGCACATGATTGTGAAGCAACTGATCAACGTGATGATGTGGTGAGCGAGAGATGAACGAGATTGGTCCCGTGCGCGGTGAGCCGGTGACTGCGGGGAGGAAGACGCACATTGAAAGAGAATCAACTTAATAAGAATTGGACTAAAGTGCCCTTTCCATCAACCGTTGGATCTGATTAATACTACCAACCACAAGCAGTAGTATGAGGTACCCTAAAATTTCCCAAAATGAATAATTTCAAAAAGGATGCAAAACTATGTGGAAACAAAGGCTACAACATGTGTTTTGCTCATGGTGTTCATCAAGCCTCCAGGACAAAGACTTAAAAAAATTCCATATATGCATTGTTGTTGTTGGATCTACAGCACACATCATCTCATTATAAACTCACAAAAGTTATTAAAGGTTTCTTGATGGTTCAACGAGCCACCGGTTGTCCACAAGTATCAAAGCATACATCGCTGCCACAGCTTAAAGTTGTAGATTGCTTGGCCAACTCAATCGAGTTTAATTTCCTGACTACTACTATTAAAGGTCGATCGATTTAGTTTCTAACCAACGAACAAGACGCAACAAGGTAGATGGGTACCGCGAATAAGATATACATCAAAATCTCTTTCCAAACATGATTACATTTGCTCACAGCTATTCTCTGCATCATCATCGAACAAGAGACAACACTTAGTTCAGTAAAACGTCCAAAAAGAAAGAAGAAAACAAGAACCTCGGTGAACGACAATACAAAGCTTTGATGCCTGTCCAATTTACGTACGCTACAGGAAGCTACGCTAGGCCTAGTGCTGCCACCTCTCCGAAAGCTTGTCCCATTTGCTTATCCTTGTCATCTTCTGTCTTGTAGTCACCAAAATATCATAACATTATTTCATTGCAAGGAATATTTGTAAAAATTATAATGACAGAAAAAATGATGAATACACGCTTACCTCGCAAGAGTACCATGCAATAAATCATGTCAAATTTATTAATTTGTTTTAATTTAGATTAATATATACTAATAAATACATACGTCAATAAGCCAGCTATGATATGCATTATATGTGACTGGACTAAATTGGGTATGTGTGTAATAATTCAAGGAAAATAAGATTGCCATTATGACGTAGGTGTAGGTTAAAAAAATGTGTCAATGCTTATACCCAGTTAGTAGTGAGGAAATTGTATGAAAAAATATTAACGAAATACAGATACAACGAAGGCGAGAAGGCTCCTTTGCAGCCTCACGTTGGAACGTGATCTGGTGGCACTCATTGGACGTGCAAGCTCACAAATGACTCTACTGCGGGAAGCATACCCTATGACATGCACATTTTCCACTTTACTGGAGAGCAATGCATTCTTCGCTGGTAACTCACCGGTGTTACATGGTAACTGAGTGTAGCAGAATGATCCCTGCTAGCATCCCTAGAGCACAAAACAGGGATGCTAGGCTGCACTAGCTAGCCCATTGCATGCATATGCTACATGGATGGATAGGGGACGGAAGATGGAAACATTAGTTCTATGCCATGAAAATAAATACTATGTCTGAACTAAATTCATGACACATATTTTGGAACGGAGGAGCACGTGACATGCCTCATTACTATTTACAAGGATACCGGTAGTAGCGAACTGATTGTAGCCCAGATGCTTAGGTTCCTCAAAGATGAACCAACCCACTAGGGGTATAATTCCTAGACTTTGCAACGGTGCTCGCATTTTCCTAGATTTGTGTCTGATTTTTCGGTGATGTTTGTCAGTTTATGATGTCTCTGTCGACTACAAGACATCTATAGAGACTTCGTCAATCTCAAGATGTTGTGGCTGCCTACTATCTCAGAGGTGCTCATAGGGGTAGTTGTCTGCGCGCGAGTTAATAGGGGCGAGTGTATGTGCATGTGTGTGAGCATCTCTGGTTGTACTATGTTAAAAAAAACTAGGCAGTCAACATGAATTAATAAAATATCCATCACTTTTCACAACTTAAAGGTGTAGAGGCCTGGCCAAGTCCACAGAGTAAAATTTACTTGATTTTAGTTTTGAAGGACGTCACTCGCTGAAAATATTGAATTTGGGCTAGTTGATTCGGTGTAGAAAGAAGAAGCAACCTCGAAGCACCGAAACCCCCGGTGGCAGATTCTAACTTGTCTATCTTAGGGCGCAGGGAGGTGCAGACAAGGAGGCTGTTGTGAGAGCGCAGCCGGGAGTGTGCGGCGGAATCTGGCGGTTGGGCCAGCGGTATGTGGGGCAGTTTCGTGAATGAACAGGAGGGCTCGACGTTGAAGAAGCTCTGGCCATTCATCTTGCATCCGACAACTCATATCAAATTGACTAACCCAAAAGCCACTGCCACTTGGTTTGGTTTCTAACATAAGATGATGATGCAGTGAGGTAGATGGGTACCAGCGAACTAGATTTACGTCAAAATTCTTTTCAAATGGCAAAAGTTCGTCTTTTCAAAAAGAAAATGTGACAGACTTGTGACAACCACGTTTTGATGCTTGAATAAAGACGTGATTAGCTTTGCTCACGGCTCTTTTATTCTCCATCATCATCACAACAGAGAAAGCACTTAGTTCAGTACCAGTGTCCATGTCATGCAACCGTACCAGTGTCCAACTCATGCAAGAGTGTGCAACTCATGTACCAGTGCCCAACAGACGCAACAGTGTTTGTACCAGTGTACAGCTCACGTCGCTACAGAAGGAAGTCATGCAAACATTAGCACACTTCAATCACATCTGCCACCGCTTCGAAAGCTAGAAACAATCATAACATTATTTCATTGTAAAGAATGTTCTTTTTAGGACATCCAGTTATTAAAAAAACATTATAACATTCCTTGTAAGAAATATTTGTCAAAACATAGAACAATTTTTTTTTGACGATTTTGGCACACAAAGTACATAATAATAAAGCATGTAAAATTTAAAAAGCTGTTCCAATTTAGAGGAATATATACTCATAAATACATACATCTAGAAGGCAGAGTGTCATGCATATATGTAACTAAAATAAAATGGGTATTTGTGGAATAATCTCGACGAAAGATTGCAATGATGACGCCGGTGTAGGACCAAAGAAGTACATGGTGTCAATGTTGTGGCAGATCCCCTCATGGTAAAAATGCTGTAGCAGATCGCCAAGACCGCATTGATATATAGGGGTACAGGCTCAACAAAAGGCAACGCAAAGTCACATGAAAATCAATTCATAGCAGTAGCTGCCCATCCTTTCGAGTTGGTTAGGACGATCCTCCATCATTGCATATTGCACTCCTACTCCAGGAACAGGTGGCAAAAGAGGATGTTAATTCGCACTATTTCTGGTAGCAAAACCATCCTGATCAGTACTGTGGTACTAATAGGACAACAGTGTCGTTTACTGTCCAAGTTTCTTCTTTCTACGGCAAAGGAAAGAGATAGCTCCCATGTTCTAGGATTTGCAAACCATAACGGCTTGCTTGTGCCCTTGCGCTTAAACACCGACAATGCACCCTGCAAACGCCACATGTCCCTGGTGCGCCAAAATTCTGTCACTGCAGAAAAGCCAATAAAACTTTAAAGACTTACAACTTTTAATCTGTAGACCAATATTTGATGAAAGTTTTCGCATATTTTCTATATGAATTCTTCTAGCCAGAGAAATAATTAATTTCTTTCTCAAATTTGAATTCAAACCTAAATTTGGCTGTAACATGAAAAATAGAACATATTTCGAAATGATTTTTTTGCGTAGTGAGCAGCTTGAAGCACCCTTTCACCTAACAGCAAGGTTTCAGAGTTTTATCAAGTAAAATGAATATATATGAATTTAATATTATTTATACCTAATTTATTCTTAACTTCAATTCAATAGCAAATTTCTGACTGATTCTTTTTGTATATTGAATCTAAGGTGAAACTCAAAAGAAAGAGCAATTTCAAACCAAGTTTCCAGGTTTTCAATCCCTTTTCAAAGTTTATTATTTAACTGGAGCCTATTTGGCCATAATTCCAAAACCAAGTATTATTTTTGATTTAAAACTTGATCTTAAGAACCTAAATAACTATCCCTGGAGGGTAATATATTTTTAGTATGTTCTTTTGGACTTTATTCTTTTGTTCTATTTTGATAATTTTATTGCACTCTTTTGGCCCTCATTGCTTATTTGCCTTTATTTTCTTTGATGTCATATTGTCAAAATTGTCCGGAGTGCGAAACAAATTAGTTTCAGGAGTTAGAGTGCCCACAACAACAAACAAGGCAAGCTGCATGTATTGATCATATTGGCTATGTAGTGTAGAAGTTCCCCAAGAGTAGTATGCATGTTTGTTGACTATTTAAACAAAATATGTACTCCCTCCATCCCGTGAAAAGTGTACATATATAAATTTTAGGAGAAATTATGGAGTGAAGTAAGAATGGATTCGAAAGGTGCAAGCCATCATCTCTCTCCTTTTTAATTACCGAACCCTCAATGGGCTAAGTGCATGTAGAAACTAAGGAGACCATGCGTAGAATGTTATTGGTCTTGATTACCATGTGATGACAGAGAAGCATTTTTTTCTATTTTAAAGTGCATTGAGAAGATAGATGCGCACTCTTTTGCGGGCAAATTTTAAAGCCAAACATACAGTCTTCACCATACGGAGGGAGTAGGGTATTCCAGAAGGCTCATTTTAGTTTTTTTGTCTGCTAAGAAGATTTTGGGGAGGGTTGTTTGATATTCGTGAATGGTATGAGAGATCAACTTAATTTCTACTTAATAACGATTCATCTGGGTGGATTTTGTTTGGTTAGCTGTCAAGCGGGCATCCTGGGCTACTAGGGGATTGCCAGGACACTACAAGAACCCATTTTACTACCCACCCCTTATTAAAGACGGGTTCATAGCCACCGGTCAATGATGATCAACCAAAAAGTCATCACCGACATGCCATAGAAATATCGGTCAGTAATAACTACCCCACACAGTCGTTTACATGCACGAGAGGCAGACGGCCCGTACGCCACATAGTTGGTTACGGTGCAGTCCCCATTGTTGGATCTGGTGAGCTAACCGGGCATGCAGACAGCCATCAACTTCTTGCTCACGCTGGGCCCAAAGTTCCATGTGGGACTTCAAGACTTAAGCAAGAGTGCAACATTGTGGGCGGCACCATTGTGTTTCGGATGGCGCGCGGATACAACATCATGAGGCTTGTACAGAAGATGAGCATACTCGATAAGTACAGTGTTTACAGGCTCAACCTCTTCGTTCAAGTTTGCCCGTCCGGTCTGCCACTGCTGCTGCCGGTTGATTCCGTTGGCGGTTAAGACATTTAAATCTGGAATACGAAGGTCCCCGTTGCTACCCAAATCAATATGTATCATGTCATCGTGAAGTAAAATAAGTATGATCCGCCCCACACTTGTGCATGTCGATTGTGGCGAGTTTGTTAATGGAATAAAAATGGAATCCTATCTATTAAAAAATTAATCCTCACTACTTTTACTAGTTGTTGATTGTTCACTACTTTGCCTCTGGACGGACCGGCACATTTAATTCTTACTACATTCAATTTTGCGTACCATACGAAATGCCTGTCAATAGTAAGATCAGTTCTTGAATTGTTATTAAACATGTCATGCATTGTTTTTATTGGTTAGACATAGGGCCAAACTAAGTTATAACCCTTGAACCAATGTCTCGTCATGATTTTTGAATGATCTAATTTTCACAATGATATATATACAATGGTTCTCGTGTCACTGCTAGAGATCTCGGGATTTGTAAGCATTGTAAAAATATGAACGTGGAACTTTGTTAAGGTTGCACTTGTGGACAATATGTACAATTGCAAAACACGGTAGAACGCACATGATATTACTAAGTACAGATGGAGCAAAGTTATTGGTTGGTCCAAAATCGGAAATCTGAAACATTAGAGCCTAACGAATATGTAATACGTACATGCAATACTCAGTTACAATCTATAAGTTTTGCAAATAGAATATAGTGTAGTACATAGACAGTCCGGACCCACCTACTACATCTTTGCACGCGGAAGTGCCTCCTTATTATGAAAAAAAATGATTTCACCCCTGATAGCTGGGACCCACCAGTTATATCTTCGCACGCAAAGAAGTGCCTCCTTATCCTCCTTGACAGCTGGGACCCACCCGGCCGAAGCATAGTAGTGTTGTCTGTCTGGCCACGAACATGTACGTACATACTGGTCGATCGGTATCTCTGCAAGGATAAACCGTGGCCGAGTAAGTAGTGACACGTGTCGTAGTAGAGCCCCCGACGTAGTAGTTAATGCAGTCCCGTCTAAATCATCTATATGTACGTACAACCGCATGGCAAAAAATACAGCCACGTACGTACATACGGGCGGGGACCCGAACGCGTACTCGTGTATACGTACAGCCAGGGCTCGTGTACATAAAGAGGCAACGGACGGCAACAACGGCGTCCTGTTCATTGGCAGCCAACCAGCTGGGTCGGAACGGAGGAAATGGTGTTGTGTTCATCGAGAGGCAAGTGACTGGGTCGAAATGTGTCCTATTCAACAGAGACAACCGGCTTGGACAGAACAGCCGAAACGGGGTCTGACATACGACGGAACGAAGGAAACGACCTTCTGTTCGACCGCGTACAGTCGAAACAGAATCCTGTTCATGAGAGGGGTGTGGCGTACTGCAAAACGGAAGAAACGGACTTATGTTCGAGCGCCTATGCTCGAAAACGTGTCATGTTGATCGGGAGGGGTCTGGCGTATCGCAAAATGGAGGAAACGGACTTCTGTATGAGCGCCTACGGTCGAAACGGGGTCCTGTTCATCGGGAGGGGTGTGGCATACCGCAAAACGGGACTCCGTGGGCTACTCTACTGCCTCGCTCCAGCCTCCACAGGCTACTGTTCATCCACCATCGACTTGTTTCAGCCTCCACCCACTTCTGTTCATCGACCACGACTTCCTCCAGCTTTCACCAGGTACTATTCATCCACCGCCTACTATTCATCCAGCCTCCATCGGCTACTATTCATCCAGCCTCCACGGGGTCCTATTCATCCACCCTCAACCGTCTAGGGTGTGGCGGCCTCCTCGGGGTCTGTTCATCCAACGGCAACCACGGGGTCCTGCTGATCCAACACCCACCGAGATCTGTTCATTTGCCAACCAACCGGCTAGGTCGACTCACCACATCTCGACTCCTTCTACGTACCACGTGCGGCAATAATGGGCATTGTTCATCGAGAGGCAACCCAACACACCGGTTGGCTACGTCTCGCACGGGGGATCGATGGGCTTCAGTGAGCAGCGAGAAGGATCAATCGATAGGTTACAGTTAGAAGCGAAGGAATCGCTCGGGTTCAGTTAGCAGCGAAGGGACCGATCACTCAGCTTCGGTACGTAGTGGGATCGATCGCTCGTGTTCAATATGTAGCTAGTGCAATCGCTCAAACGACTCGTTTGGGTTTAGTTAGCAAGCGCCTCTCACGCACAAGCGTATAAGAGAAATGCGTAAACCACACTGCATCGCTCGGCCACGACCACCCACCGTAATGGGGAGCAACTGGAAATTGTGTTTTCCCTCACTTGTACCATGATTTTTTACATCATGGACGGCCCAAATAATGTCATGCAGGTGCGTCTTCGACCGGCCCAGGACGAAAAGCCCGTTTTTTGTCATAGAAGAAGGAGCCCACCACATCAATGATGATACGTGTTTTTGTCACAATTATCGTCATAGAAGTGTCATAAGCATGACATAATTTTTTTTCATTCACGACATAATGTCATGGACGTGTCTTTTTTTGTAGTGTAGGGTGTTGTTGTTACTTGAACAAGCAACCCTCTTATGTTTACCACCCTGAGTAGCATCCGCAACTACTAAAGAAAAATTGAGATAAATCTAAACATAGCATGAAACATATGGATCCAAATCAGCCCTTTACGGAATCACACATGAACTAGTGTTTAACCTTATGTCACTCTCCCAGCCCATCATCTACTTATTACTCCCCAATGTCTTTCCTTAGGCCTAAGTATATGGTGAAGTGTCGTGTAATCAACATTTCCATGATACCCCTAAAGGAAGAACAACATACATATCATGAAAATAGCAAATGAATACCAACTTCACAGGATTAATTATAACAACACTTCTCCTATGTCCTCAAAAAATAAAGTAACTACTCACAAATCATATTCATGTTCAAGATCAGAGATGTATTGAATATGCTTGAGGATTTGAAAATATAATGTTCCACCAAATAAACCAACTAGCATCAACTACACGATGTAATGAACACTATTAGCAACCCACATGTATTGACATGGGGTTTTGGGACAAAGATTGAATACAAGAGATGAACTAGGGCTTGAGAGCAGATGGTACTGCTCAAGATGTCGATGAAGATTGGTCCTCCCATGATGAGAGGATCGTTGGTGATGACGATGGCTTTGAATTTCCCCCTCCCAGAGGGAACTATCCCAGGCAGAATTGCTCAGCCGAAGAGCAAAAGTGCTCCTGCCCAGGTTCCACCTCGATACAGCGGTGCTTCGTCCCAAAAGTCTTCTCCTGATTTTTTTCTAGGGCAAATAGCATCTTATAGGACAAGATGGGCCCATAGGCCTGGTGATGGAGCCACGAGCTCACCAGGCATGCCCTAGGGGGAGCGTCCCTTGAGCTTGTGACTCACTATAGGCCCCCTTATAGTATTTCTTCCGTCAATATTTTTATATATTCCAAAATAATTGACCATACATTTTTAGGTCATTCGGAGTTGTGGAGAATATCTATCTCTGATGTAGCTTTTTCAGGTCCAGAATTCTAGCTGCCAGCAATCTCCTTCTTCATGCGAAACTTGCAAAATAAGAGAGAAAAGGCATTAGAATAGCATCATAAAGTGAAATAATGACCTAGAACATAATAAATAACAGTAGAAAAACATGATGCAAAATTGACGTATCAAGTAGGGTTCTGAATACACTCACCACATGCGCTGCCCCCCGCCCAAAACGAAGAGGGGAGCGGGGAGGGTTCAGTCGGGCACGGGGGCATCTTTCGCTCGATGCACTGCCAAATTAAGTGGGGCTCACCTGCCCTAACATAAGCCCATTCCATTGATGGTTGGTTTATTGCTCGGTCGGGCCTTGGTTATTTCTGCCTTAAAATGTCGCATGAGATATTTTTTATCATCTGCGCCGCTCTGCTTCTATTGCACGTTAAAAAACGATGCACATGAGGTAAGTTGCTCCACCTATCAGGATATCACACGGCCCCACTAGTCAGGAGGTAATGATCAAAGGCTTTGACTGGACGGAAGTGCTCCGTTTGGGCTTTTGTGAGTAGGTGGTCGAGGGGGAGGGGAAAAGTGAGCAAAGTTACTTGGCTTGCGCAAAATTGTGCATGACTAAGGAACCACGAGCATGAAAATAGAAATCCCTACAATTTTTTATCACGCATGTCATGTCATAGCCTAGTATTTTGATCTGTTAATTCTAATAACATGAGATCAACGCCAAAAATTCCTATAAATACCCAAAACCCCAGAAAGAACCCTAGATGAGAAATTCCGCCACCGCAAGTCTCTGTAGCCACGAAAAACCAATCGGGATCCCGTTCCGGCACCCTGCCAGAGGGCGAAATCATCACGGAAGGCCATCTTCATCATCCCGGCGGCCACCATGATGAGGAGGGAGTAGTTTACCCTCGGGGCTAAGGGTATGTACTTAGAATTATGTCTTTGATATCTCTCTCTCTCTCTCTCTCACACACACACACTCTCATGTTCTTGATTTGGCACGATCTTGATGTGTCGCGAGCTTTGTTAGTATATTGGGATCTTATGGTGTTCTGCCCTCTCTACCTTCTTGTGATGAATTGAGTCTTGATCTTTGAGGTTTCGTTATGTTGGATTGAATATTGGATTTGAGAACACTGACGTATGTCTTTCATATGGATACCCGTGGTGACAATGGGGTATCATATTGATTCAGTTGATGTATGTTTTGGCACTCAACTAGCGGATTCCCGAGGTGACATTGGGGTAATCTATGCATAGGGGTTGATGCATGTTTTCGTCCTTGTTTCTCCGGTATAAATCGCGGGCCACTCTTTGGAGTGATTCTTTGTTGCATGTTGAGGGAGTGTTATATGATCCAATTATGTTTTCATTGTTGAGAGACTCTGCACTAGTGAAAGTATGAACCCCAGGCCTTCTTTCAATTATTGCAATATCGTTTTTGCTGACGCTACCTTGCTATTTTTATATTTTCAGATTACAAAAACCTATATCTACTATCCATATTACACTTGTATCACCATCGCTTAGCCGAACTAGTGGACCTATAAAATTTACCATTGCATTGGTTGTGTTGGGAACACAAGAGACTCTTTGTTATTTGGTTTCAGGGTTGTCTGAGAGAGACCATCTTCATCCTACGCCTCCCACTGATTGATAAACCTTAGGTCATCCACTTGAGGGAAAATTGCTACTATCCTACAAAACACTGTGCTTGGAGGCCGAACACGAGTCTAGAAGAATAAGTTGGGTAGTAGACATCAGTGCCACTACCAGGCATACGGAGGACACATGCTGGAGACAGAACCGCACATAAGTTACTATAGTCTTGTTTTTATTGCCCTACCCTTTTCAAGGATTCACATAAGTTTGTCCTTTCTTGTGATGAATGTCAAAGAATTGGTAATATTGGTAGACGTCGGGAAATACCTATAAAATATTCACATGTTATTGAACCATTTGATGTTTGGGGATTTGCATATATGGGACCTTTTCCTTCCTCTAATTTGTATACACATATTCTACTTGATGTTTATTATGTTACTAAGTGGGTAGAAGTTATTCCAACTAGTAGTCCAAATCATAACACTTCTATTAAAATCCTCAAAGAAGTTATTTTCCCGAGGTTTGGGGTCCCTAGATATTTAATGACTGGTGGTGGTTCACATTTTATTCATGGTGCTTTCCGTAAACCCCTTGCTAAATATGATGTTAAACATAGAATTGCATATCCTTATCATCCTCAGTCCAGTGGTCAAGTTGAATTGAGAAATAGAGAAATCAAATTAATTTTGCAAAAAGACCATTAATAGATCTAGAAATAATTGGTCTAAGAAACATGATGATGCATTATGGGTTTATAGAACTACTTATAAGAATCCTTTGGGTATGGTTCGTTAGTTCTACACATTCATCCTCACGCTCTTAACTTTTTCTCACTTTTCCCCACTCCCTTGCCCGAAACCCTCAGAACTGGTCACAGCGGACGTTGTCGTCGGGTCAATGGCTTGACCGTTAACTCTGACTAGTGGGACCACATAGGGTGGAGTCCACATTTTGACCGTTACATGGTAACCAATGGGGCCGTGAAACTGACACTCACTGTAACCTGTATCAGATCCAGTCCCTTCCACACGGCCCCCTCCGCCGTCATCGTGCCGCCTGTGCCGCCTCTGCCGCACTCTTGCCGCCTCCGCCGCATCTACCCTCTCTCCCCATCTAGGAGTAGGAAGCGATGTTGGGGGGCACCCCGTCCGGCCCATCGACTGTGGAGATGATTGGGTCGAATAAGAGGCTGATTATTCATGGATTCCACCTGGGTAAGCATCATTTTCCTCTCAAATTGATTAGGAGATCCGTAAATTAGGCTGTATTTGACCACCGTTGGCATGAATCAGTGCAATTTATCTGAAAATTTTCGGCCTAAGTACACCCTTTATCTTATTTCAATCGAATAGGGTTGATCCTGCACTTGCTTTTCGGCTGGCGGTTAGAATGGAAACTAGCGAGCTGCGTGGAACTAAACCGTGTGTCATTTCTGGATATTTCTATCCTAAAGTGGTAGAAACCAGCGTTTCATTCAGAGATTTTTGCGAGGCACTCTGTTGTGATTATCCGTGGAGCCCTGTCGATGCTGTTGAACTGAGATATTTCGACAGTACCGAGAAGAGATTTGACCCACTTGTGATGAGCATCTGGGATTGCTATTTATTTTGAATGCCGACAACCGTTTCGGTAAAATCCATATCGGTGTTCTTCAGGTACGCAAACAATGTATCCCGAAGGGTGTTCAGACATCATCTGTCTTTGCTAATAGCGAGCATCCTCACACTCCTTGTAGGTCGGGACCAAGTAAACCTAGTGGTTCTGAAAGCCACAACATGTCGGCTGCCACTAATTCTGCCACTTCTCCTCTCCCTTCTGCACCTGATGTAGAAGTAGATGTAGAGCCTGACGGGGAAGTGCCTCGACTTGATGATGAGGATGAGATTCTATTCCCTGAACTGGTAGATAGAGTCAGTTAACAGCCAGTGGAAGATGAATATGTAGAGGAACCTAGCAGTCATGCTAGATTTGATGACACTGGCGATGAAGAGAGGGAGGAGAACATCAACTCCTTAGTTTTACAAGAATATGACGGTGAGGATATGCCAACAATTGAGTGGAACAGGGAGAATCCTGAACTTACTCTAGGAACCGTATTTGAATCGATGGTGGACTGTCATAATGCAGTGACCACATATTGCATTCTCACTGAAAACTCTTATGAGGTTGATAGGAGTGAGCCAGGAAGATTCACTGTTCATTGCCCTTATGATAGGTGTAGGTGGAGGTTGCATGCATGCACTATGCGAAAGAGCAAATTGATTCAGGTATTACAACTAAATATTGTTATCAGATTATTTACCCGTTCTATATTCAGATCATGTGTATTGTTTCTTAATTGTATTTGACATCATTTTCATTTTGTTTCAGATAAAAAGCAACCCACGCGGGCACACTTGCCCACCTGGAGGGGGAGGGGAAAGGAAAAATCTAAGCTTGCAAAGACTAGGTGGGTGGCAGATGCAATCTTGGATTGGGTGAGGGAAACACCAACAATTGGTACAACAACACTCCATGGGACGCTATTTGAGAAGTACAATATTAATGTACAGTACATGAAGATTTTCTATGCTAAGGAAAGGGCTCTTGATAGGATTAATGGTCCATGCAATGCGAGTTTTATGTTGCTTTACACCTTCAAAGCTGAAGTGGAGACGGCTAGTCCAGTGAGTGTTGTAGAGATTGACATGCATAGAGTTAAGTACAAATTAAAAGGGAAGGCAATGGAGAAGGAGTGCTTCAGGAGGGCTTTTGTTTGTTTCAAGGCTTGCTGGTAGAGGTTTCTAAATGGTTATAGGCCCTATTTGGCTGTCGATGCA
The DNA here is from genome assembly GCF_002162155.2 of Triticum dicoccoides. Classification (NCBI taxonomy): domain Eukaryota; kingdom Viridiplantae; phylum Streptophyta; class Magnoliopsida; order Poales; family Poaceae; genus Triticum; species Triticum dicoccoides. The sequence continues at coordinate 707,869,218 of NC_041388.1, read as the reverse complement.
ACTGCTTTGAATGGAAGATGGAGAGGCCAGCTAGCAGCAGCTTCTGCAGTTGATGGACACAACTGGCTATTCCCAGTTGCATTTGGTGTGTTGGAGGTAGAGAGTGAGGAGAGTTGGGTCTGGTTTTTGCAGCATTGCTCAACATTATAGGTATACCCTCAGGTTTAGTTATACACATAGATGCTTGCGAGGGTTTAGAAACTGCAATAGAAATTGTATTCCCTGGAGTGGAACATAGTGAATGTATGCGACACATAGCGCATAATTTTAAAAAGAAATTCAAAGGCAAGTTTATGATGAGAATATATGGCCAACATCATACACATGCATCTTGAGGAAGCATGAGCACCATTTGAGAGTGTTATATGCTCATAATCCTTTGGTGAAGGAGTACATGGATGAACATCAGGGAAAGCTGTGGTCAAGAAGCAAATTCAATGATATCTGCAGAGTAGACTATGTGACAAGTAACCTCGCTGAGTGTTTCAATGCAAAGTTCAAGTCAATTAAAGGGGTTTTGTTGTGGCAACTATTTGATAAGATCAGGCAGATGATCATGGTAAAGATGGCTCTTCGTAAAAGAATTGCTTTAACACAATATGTTGGCCATCTTATGCTCCCATCTCTGATTAAGGCATTGCATGCCAAGGCAAGATGACTAAGGATGAAATGCATTTGACCATCGACATACGAGGCTGAGGTGACATACACTGATAGTAAAAATAGGGAATGGAGATATCCAGTGAATCTTGCAACCAATGAATGCAGCTATAGGCAATGGCAGATCCGCAGGAAGCCGTGCATACATGCCCTACATCTCATGACTGTTATTGGAGGTGAAGATGGTGAAGTTGATCAGTATTGCTCTGAATATTTCTCTGTTGCCAAATTTAGGGCTGCTTATGCTGAAAATGTGCCTGCACTCTTGGGAAAAGACCAATGGAACATAGTAGACCCAGGGTTCAAACCCCATTCTCCCATACTGACTAGACCACCAGGAAGACCAAGGAAAAACAGGATAAGAGCTGGTGAAGAGGGTCGTGTAAGAAAATAGCGTAAGTGCAAAAGATGTGGTATCTTAGGGCATATTGCTAGGCATTGTACCAATCCAGTTGATGCATCATTTGGAGAAGAGGAACAATGGGTAGCAGAAAATGCAGAGGGGAATGCAGTAGCAGAGGAGAATGCAGCAAATTTAGAGGATAATACAGCAGCAGAGGAGAATGCAACAAGTTTAGAGAATGAAGCAACTGAAGTAGCAGCTTGGTATGTGTGCAATCTTTCCATTTTTTTGCATTTGTTCTCTTTCTTATCGATGTCTAAGATTATTTCTGTTTGACCCACCTCTAGGATAATTAGAGGCAAAAGACAAAAAAGACCTAGAGAGGAAGAAAGTTTGGTTGAACCATCATATATGCGGAATTTGAAACCATGGCTTACGAAGGTTTTGAAGCTATAAGAGAGGAGGAAGTTATTTTGTCTAAAGTTCCTTTAAAGATTAGTGAGCCAACAGATGACCGTCAACTGGTCATCACTTGCTCGATCAGTCAAAGCTCAACAAAACTGCCACCACCAGAAGTGGAGATCAGAAGCAACAAGACATAGCTTTCAAAAGCACAAAATATCCCAGCCACGGAAAATAGAAGAAAGATGGTTAACCCATCCTGGAACACAAGGAGCACGACAAAGATTTGAATTTGAATTGAATGCAAGTCATAAACTTTGAACTTTAAAGATTTGTAATAAGGATTCTGTCGTCAATTTGAAGTACTGTGAAAACTCGTAAGGTGTAATATTTCTATATGTAAAGTTTGAATTTGAACTACTAAGGCAAACTTTGAATATTAGGCAAACTTTGAATTTGAACCAACACTTGAAGTCCATTCCCCTGTGGTGTGAGTTGCATAGTTTGCTGAACTATTATAAACGTTAGGTGATCAATCCGATTTGTTTTGCGTCTACAAAACTTGTAGTCATGAAAACTGTTCTCCAAATGAGCTCCCAAGCTAGGGTAAACAACCCCATTTGTAATCAATTTTTTTGGACCTACTCCAAATGAGCCAAATATCTTTTATTAACACCAAATCAATCTATATAGTGTAGATTCAAAGAATCACTATTTATTGAATTAATCTTTCTATTTTTACATTTTTCCAAAAAATATACTTTAATAGAAAAACCATTAAAAACACGTTTACCATATGAAAATGGAAAACTAAGTTCAGACCCTTCTTATTCACTTTGAAATCAAGCTTTGGTGATTTTTTTTCGATTTTTTTATTTTCAAAAACCAAAGGGAAACCCTACCTCCTCTCCTTGGTCTTTATGAAACGTTGTACAAGATAGCTCATATGTGCGAAGGTTTTTTCATGAAAATGTCCATAGACAAAGTTTATGATTTTTGGTTGGTAACATGTCATACAAGACAACATTGTGAGCAGGTTTTATATTTTTTGATTATTTTAATTAATGGTGTTAATTTTACCTCGATCATGCTAGCTAGGTTTTTTTTCTCTAATTTTACGTATACCAAGTTTAGTATTTTTTTTCTCGTTAGTGTGTCCTATAAAACGACGAATGGCGAAGGTTTCATATTTTTTTCAATTTTTTTAAATTATTTATGCTTAGTCAAAGCCTTTGAAACCCTGTTGACTAGCTCAAAACCCCGCGGGGTTTCGCCTAACCCTAGCTCCAAACGTCAGCCATCCAATCATACCCTAGCGCCAAGCGACAACCCTCAGATGTGGTTGAGGGAGTCCTGGATTAGTGGGTCTCCGGATAGCCGGACTATATCCTTTGGCCGGATTGTTGGACTATGAAGATACAAGATTGAAGACTTCGTCCCGTGTCCGTATGGGACTCTACTTGGCGTGGAAGGCAAGCTAGGCAATACGGATATGTATATCTCCTCCTTTGTAACCGACCTTGTGTAATCCTAGCCCTCTCCGGTGTCTATATAAACCGGAGGGTTTTAGTCCGTAGGACAACATACAATCATACCATAGGCTAGCTTCTAGGGTTTAGCCTCTCCGATCTCATGGTAGATCAACTCTTGTAATACCCATGTTATCAAGTATAATCAAGCAGGACGTAGGGTTTTACCTCCATCAACAGGGCCCGAACCTGGGTAAAACATCATGTCCCCTGCCTCCTGTTACCATCCGCCTTAGATGCACAGTTCGGGACCCCCTACCCGAGATCCGCCGGTTTTGATACCGACATTGGTGCTTTCATTGAGAGTTCCTTTGTGTCATCATCATTAGGCTTGATGGCTCCCTCAATCATCAATAGCGATGCAGTTCAAGGTGAGACTTTTCTCCCCGGACAGATCTTTGTGTTTGGCGGCTTCGCACTGCGGGCCAACTCGCTTGGCCATCTGGAGCAGATCGAGAGTTTCACCCCTGGCCATCAGGTCAGGTTTGGAGGCTTAAACTACACGGCCGATATCCGTGAAGACTTGATCTTCGATGGATTCGAGCCCCTTCCCAATGCGCCACACGGTCATGATGAGCATGATTTAGCTCTGCCATCGGACATTGTTCAGGAGATCGCGCCGGCAACCGCTCCGACCCTCAATTCGGAGCCAGTTGCGCCATCCATGGACGGGTGGATAGACCCCGCCACGGAGGCCGCACTCTCATCGGCGATCGAGCCAAGTATAGACCTTACCCTTCACGGGAGTCGTGACACCAGACTACCGGATTCTTCCCCGGCCACGGACTCCGAACCGCCTGCGCCTGCACCTATCGAATCCGACTGGGCGCCGATCTTGGAGTTTACCTCTGCGGATATTTTTCAGCACTCGCCCTTCGGCGACATACTGAACTCATTAAGGTCTCTGTCCTTGTCAGGAGAGTCCGGGCCAAACTATGTTCGGCAGGATTGGGGTTCTCATGACAAAGAAATTCGCCGCCCACCCACCACCCACTTAGTAGCCACTGTTGATGATTTGACCGACATGCTCGACTTCGACTCCGAAAACATCGACGGTATGGACGACGATGCAGGAGACGAACAGGAACCACTGCCCACAGGGCACTGGACGCCCACTTCATCATATGACGTATACATGGTGGACACACCCAAAGAAAACGACGATGAGGAACGGAAGGACGCAGCGAAGGGTTGTTCCCTCGAGAAGCAGTCAAAGCGGTGGCGTAAGCGTAGCTCCAAATCCTGCCTCGGCAGAAATAGCGGTCATGTAGACCCAGCGATAGAGCAGGGTGAACCATCGCCCGACCAGGGCAACACGAAGAATCAAACCGAACAACCCGACCCCGTCGAATATAATAGTCCAGACGACATCACACCGGAGAAGCACCCGGAGCAATAGAATGCCCATCAAAGGCCGGTTGCCACTGCGAGGAGTCTGAAAAAGCAGAAGCAAAGGCTCAGGGCTGCACAAGTGATACATCCATTTTGCATCATGCTTTTATATCGATATTTATTGCATTATGGACTGTTATTTCACTTTATGTCACAATACTTATGGCTATTCTCTCTTATTTTACAAGGTTTACATAAGAAGGGAGAATGCCGGCAGCTGGAATTCTGGGCTGGAGAAGGAGCAAATATTAGAGACCTATTCTGCGCAACACCAAAAGTCCTGAAACTCCACGGAACATCTTAAAATAAATAAAGAAAAATCCTCGCCAAAGATGAAGGCCAGGGGGCCCACACCCTGCTCACGAGGGTGGGGGGCGTCCCCCCCCTAGGGCGCGCCCCCTACCTCGTGGGCCCCCTGGTGGCTCTCCGACGTCCATCTTCTCCTATATGAAGTCTTTTGATGAGAAAAAAATAGGAAGGAACTTTTCGGGACGAGACTCCACCGCCACGAGGCGGAACCTTGGCGGAACCAATCTAGAGCTCCGGCAGAGCTGTTTTGCCGGGGATACTTCCCTCCGGGAGGGGGAAATCATCACCATCGTCATCACCAACGCTCCTCTCATCGGGAGAGGGCAATCTCCATCAACATCTTCACCAGCACCATCTCATCTCCAAACCCTAGTTCATCTCTTGTATCCAATTCTTGTCTCAAAGTTTGGGATTGGTGCTAGTAGGTTGCTAGCAGTGTTGATTACTCCTTGTAGTTGATGCTAGTTGCTTTATTTGGTGGAAGATCATATGTTCAGATCCTATATGCATATTATTACCCCTCTGATTATGAACATGAATATTCTTTGTGAGTAATTACGTTTGTTCCTGAGGACAAGGGAGAAGTCTTGCTATTAGTAGTCATGTGAATTTGGTATTCGTTTGATATTTTGATAAGATGCATGTTGTCTAGCCTCTAGTGGTGTTATGTGAACGTCGACTACATAACACTTCACCATTATTTGGGCCTAGAGGAAGGCATTGGGAAGTAATAAGTAGAAGATGGGTTGCTAGAGTGACAGAAGCTTAAACCCTAGTTTATGCGTTGCTTCGTAAGGGGCTGATTTGGATCCACATGTTTCATGCTATGGTTAGGTTTACCTTAATACTTTTGTGATAGATGCAGATGCTTGCAATAGAGGTTAATCATAAGTGGGATGCTTGTTCAAGTAATAACAGCACCCAAGCACCGGTCCACCCACATATCAAATTATCAAAGTATCGAACACGAATCATATGAATGTGATGAAAACTAGCTAGACGATATTCCCATGTGTCCTCGGGAGCGCTTTTCCTATTATAAGAGTTTGTTCTGGCTTGTCCTTTGCTACAAAAAGGATTGGGCCACTTTGCTGCACTTTATTCACTTTTGTTACTTGTTGCTTGTTACAATGTATCCTATCAGAAAACTATCTGTTACCACTTATTTCAGTACTTGCAGAGAATACCTTGCTGAAAACCGCTTATCATTTCCTTCTGCTCCTCGTTGAGTTCGACACTCCTACTTATCAAAAGGACTAAGATAGATCCCCTATACTTGTGGGTCATCAAGACTCTTTTCTGGCGCCGTTGCCAGGGAGTGTAGCGCCTTTGGTAGGTGGAATTTGGTAAGGAAAAATTTATATAGTGTGCTGAAATTTACTGTCAATTGTTACTATGGAAAGTAATTCTCTGAGGGGCTTGCTCGGGGTATCTTCACCCCGTCCAGTAGAGCAAAGAGTTGCTCCTCGACCTACTGAACCTATTGAAAATGAAACTCCTTTTGAATTTCCTTCGGGTATGATGAAAAAACTGCTAGCTAACCCTTTTACAAGAGATGGAACAGAGCATCCTGATGAGCACTTAATATATGTGGATGAAGTTTGTGGATTATTTAAGCTTGCAGGTATACTCGATGATGTTGCTAAGAAGAAGGTCTTCCCTTTATGTTTGAAGGGAGACGCATTGATATGGTATAGGCTATGTGATGATATGAGATCATGGAACTATAAAAGATTGAAGTTGGAATTTCATCAAAAGTATTACCCTATGCATCTTGTTCATCGTGATCACAATTATATATATAATTTATGGCCTCGCGAAGGAGAAAGCATTGCTCAAGCTTGGGGGAGGCTTAAATCAATGTTATATTCAAGCCCCAATCATGAGCTCGCGAGAGAAATAATTATGCAAAGTTTTTATGCTCGGCTTTCTCATAATAATCAAACCATGCTCGATACTTCTTGTGCTGGCTCTTTTATGATGAAGACTATTGAATTTAAATGGAATTTAATGGATAGAATTAAATGCAACTCTGAAGATTGGGACCTCGACGAAGGTAAGGAGTCAGGTATGACACCTAGGTTTGATTGTGTTAAATCTTTTATGGACACCGATATTTTCCGTAAGTTTTGCACTAAATATGACTTGACTCTGAGATAGTAGCTTCTTTCTATGAATCTTTTGCTACTTATGTTGATCTCCCTAAGGAGAAGTGGTTTAAATATCATCCTCCCATAGAAGTAAAAGTAGCTGCACCTATTAAAGTTGAAGAAAAGACTGTCACTTATAATGATCCTATTGTTCCTACTTCTTATGTTGAGAAACCACCTTTCCCTGTTAGAATATAGGATCATGCTAATGCTTCAACTGTTGTTCATAAAAGCAATATTAGAACTTATACACCTCCTGAGCAAGTTAAAGTAGAACCTAATATTGCTATTGTCAAAGATCTCTTGTCTAATAATATTGATGGGCATGTTATTCAGTTCGAAGGTGAAACTGCTAGAATTGCTAAACCTTGTGCTAAAGATAAACATAGACCTGTGGTAGGCGTGTGTATTATTTCTGTTAAAATAGGAGATCATCGTTATCATGGCTTATGTGATATGGGTGCGAGTGCTAGTGTTATACCGCATACTTTATACGAAGAAATTAGGAATGAAATTGCACCTGCTGAGTTAGAAGGTATTGATGTCACGATTAAACTTGCCAATAGAGATACTATTTCACCAATTGGATTTTTGGAGATGTTGAAGTCTTGTGTGGGAAAACTAAATATCCTGCTGATTTTCTTGTTCTTACTTCTCCGCAAGATAGCTTTTGTCCCATTATATTTGGTAGACCCTTCTTGAACACTGTTAATGCTAGGATAGATTGCAAAAAGAATGTTGTTACTATTGTCTTGGATGATATTGTTCATGAGTTTAATTTCTCTAAATTTAGTAAACAACATCGTGCGGAAGAATTACCTAGTAAGGATCAAATTATTGGTCTTGCTTCTATTGCCGTACCTCCTAGTGATCCTTTATAAAACTCTTTGCTAGACCATGAAAATGATATGTTCATGAATGAAAGAAGGGAAATAGATGAAGTATTCTTTAAACAGGAACCTATTCTGCAACACAATTTGCCTGCTGAAATTTTAGGGGATCCTCCTCCACCCAAGGGTGATCCTGTGTTCGAGCTTAAACCATTGCCTGATAATCTTAAATATGCTTATCTTGATGAAAAGAAGATATATCCTGTTATTATTAGTGCTAACCTTTCAGAGCATGAAGAAGAAAGATTATTGAAAATGCTGAGGAAGCATCATGCTGCTATTGGATATACTCTTGATGATCTTAAGGGCATTAGTCCCACTCTATGTCAACATAAAATAAATTTGGAAGCAGATGCCAAACCAGTTCGTGATCCTCAATGTCGTTTGAATACTAAAATGAAAGAAGTGGTAAGAAAAGAAATACTCAAGCTTCTGGAGGCAGGTATAATTTATCCCGTTGCTGATAGTCAGTGGGTAAGTCCTGTCCATTGTGTCCCTAAGAAGGGAGGTGAGGGAGTCCTAGATTAGTGGGTCTCCGGATAGCTGGACTATCTCCATTGGCCGGACTGTTAGACTATGAAGATACAAGATTGAGGACTTCGTCTCGTGTCCGGATGGGACTCTACTTGGCGTGGAAGGCAAGCTAGGCAATACGGATATGGATATCTCCTCCTTTGTAACCGACCTTATGTAACCCTAACCCTCTCTGGTGTCTATATAAACCGAAGGGTTTTAGTCCGTAGGACAACAACAACCACAACATACAATCATACCATAGGCTAGCTTCTAGGGTTTAGCTTCTCTGATCTCGTGGTAGATCTACTCTTGTACTACCCATATCGTCAATATTAATCAAGCATGACATAGGGTTTTACCTCCATCAAGAGGGCCCGAACCTGGGTAAAACAATGTGTCCCCTGCCTCCTGTTACCATCCAGCCTAGACACACAGTTCGGGACCCCCTACCCGAGATCCGCCAGTTTTGACACCGACATTGGTGCTTTCATTGAGAGTTCCTCTGTGTCGTCGCCGTTAGGCTTGATGGCTCCTGCTATCATCGATAGCGATGCGGTCGAGGGTAAGACTTTTCTCCCCGGACGGATCTTCGTATTCGGCGGCTTTGCACTGCGGGCTAATTCGCTTGGCCATCTGGAGCAGATTGAAAGCTACGCCCCTCGCCATCAGGTCAGATTTGGAAGTTTGAACTACACGGCCGACATCCGCGGTGACTTGATCTTCGACGAATTCGAGCCCCAGCCGGGCGCGCCGCACTGTCACGATGGGTATGATCTAGCTCTGCCGCCGAACAGTACCCCAGAGGCCGCGCCCGCATCAGCTCTGACCCTTAGCCCGGAGCCCACTGCGACGGGTGGTTAGACACTGCCTTAGGGGCTGCAGTCTCAACGGCGATCGAGCCGAGCACCAGCCTAACCCTCCGCGCAGCCCGTGACTCCAAGGTGCCGGACTCTTTTTCTGACTCCTAACCGCCCGCGCCCCTGCCAATCGAATCCGATTGGGCGCCGATCATGGAATTCACCGCCGCGGATATCTTTCAGCACTCGCCCTTCGACACATTTTGAATTCACTAAGGTCTCTCTCTTTGTCAGGAGAGCCCTGGCTGGACTATGGCCAACAGGATTGGAATGCGGACGACGAAGAAATTCTACGCCCACCCACCACCCACTTCGTAGCCACTGTCGATGACTTAACCGACATGCTCGACTTCAACTCCGAAGACATCGACGGTATGGACGACGATGTAGGAGACGAACATGAACCAGCGCCTATAGGGCACTAGAAAGCTACCTCGTCATATGACATATACATGGTGGATACACCCAACGAAGGCAATGTCGACGAGATAGCGGAGGATGACCCCTCCAAGAAGCAACCCAAGTGCCGACGTCAGCGGCGCCACTCTAAGTCCCGCCAAAGCAAAAGTGGTGATACCGGCACAGGAGATAATAACACTCCGAATAGTGCCGAAGACAACAACAATCCCCTCCAACATGATTTAGATCAGGAGGATGGAGAAGCCAGCTCTCCTGAGAGAGCGGCAGACGGAGAGGAAGAGGATGACAATTACATGCCCCCTCCGAAGACGAGGCAAGCCTCGGCGATGGTGAATTCGCCGTACCAGAGGATCCCGTCGAACAAGAGCGCTTCAAGTGCCGGCTTATGGCCACGGCAAATAGCCTGAAGAAAAAGCAGCAGCAGCTTCAAGCTGATCAAGATCTGCTAGCTGACAGATGGACTGAAGTCCTCGCGGCCGAGGAATATAAACTCGAGCGCCCCTCCAAGAATTACCCAAAGTGCAGGTTACTACCACGACTGGAGGAAGAAGCGTATTATACGGTTGATCGGCCACCTCGCGGCCGCGATAGAGAGGCATTCCAGCCAAAAGCTCAGCCTCCACCACGACGCCATTCAAATAAAAAGGCATGGGGAGATATGCCAGACCTGCGAGACATATTGGAGGACAAAGCAAAGCATGCAAGATCGATCTACGGATCACGGTGGCGCACCACTCTGCGAGACGATAAACGTCACGCCGGATACAGTAAAAGCAAATCCGGCCGGGCCGAACACAGCGGGCAAGACCCATTCGAGCTGCGTCGCGATATAGCCCAATACAGAGGCGCCACACACCCCTTATGCTTCACAGATGAAGTAATGGAACATCAATTACCAGAAGGTTTCAAAAACGACCTTTAAGGGCGTCATTCTAGGTGTAGAGGCCCATTGCACAGGCTCAATTACACTGGAAGTGGTCTTCGGATCCCCGGATAACTTCTGAAGCGAAGTGTTAATCTTCGATATAGTCCCGTTCCACAGTGGTTATCACGCGCTGCTCGGGCGAACCGCATTTGCTAGATTCAATGCGGTACCGCACTATGCATACCTGAAGCTCAAGATGCGAGGACCTCGCGGAGTTATTACAGTCAATGGAAACACAGAGCGCTCTCTCCGAACAGAGGAGCACACTGCAGCCCTCGCAGCAGAAACGCAAAGCAGCCTCTCAAGGCAATCAACCAGTTCGGCGCTTCACAGCCCGGACACCTTCAAGCGCGCTCGGGGCAATCGGCAAATACACCTCCTGGCGCGATCTGAGCTCGCGTAGCAATACGGCGGCCACCCCAATCCCAGCCCAGCAGCAAAACCCGTGCCGCGCGTACATAATTACGCATTAAAAATACCATGGGCAGAGGTGGGGAGGGGGGCACAACTGCGGCATGCCCCAAGACGCGGCCTAAACCGCACTAGGGGCTTCCCGTTTGGTTATTTTTCTTTTTCCTTCAGGACCTTAATCTCTGGAAACACTGTCTGGCAGCACTATTGCCGAACATATGATGCAGCAACCAAGGAGGCAGACAGCTACGTTATACCACGGAGTTCCCAGGTTGATTACAGTAACGAGTGAAATATTCAATTTAATATCATTCCTCAGCTTGCCCTTGGAAGGAACATAGTCCTACTCTTTGCTTATCGCACTATCTGTATCACTCTGCTTTAACGCAATTTTTTAATAAACAATGCATGACATTACGACTATTATTGCATTCTTGTTATATATATATATATATATATATATATATATATATATATGTGTGTGTGTGTGTGTGTGTGTGTGTGTGTGTGTGTGTGTGTGTTCATTAATGACGCCTTGCAACCGTACACTATGGTACGGCCAATACACTAGGGGCTTACGTACCCCACAATGCGGTGTGAAAAGTCCGAACACTTTCACAAGTGCGGCACCCCGAACTTATAGCATTATATGCATCAGCTCCGAATCATGTCTTTGGTCAAATGTTGGGTTTTCCCGGCTCCTATGTTTTGGTACCTTACGTTCCGCTCTATCGGCTAAGGTAGCGCTAGGAGAACTATTGCGATTGTGCCCCGGTTCTGCTGGGTTCAGCACCTCAGTAGATAAAGCTAAAACTGACTGTCATGATAAGGCGAGAGACTGGTCGCTGTTCGGCGAGGTTTTCAAGTCCCTAAAGAGTTATGCCGCTTAGAGCGAGGGGCCGGCCCTGTCCGGCTTAAAGGCGTGTATCGCGCCCCGAATTTGGCCTTCCGAATACCAGGGGCTTCACCGAAATTTAAAATTATAGAATTCTAAGGCTAAGTGAGAGTGATAAAGCATTATTAGTCCGGTTGCCTCGTTCGCTGTGCTGAGCACCTCCCTCGAAGGACCCAAACATGGGAACAAGAGTGCTCAGGTTTATCCCGAACACCCCAGCACTCGTGGCATGTGGGCAGAAGCCGGGGACTAGCCATCTCCCAGATTGTATAAACAGGCAAACAGAAGGTAATACTTTAAACTCCAACAAGCGTTGCATAGCGCATATGAAACAAGTTTTCATACATACAGGATAAAACGAGCAAGTCTCATTCAAATATTACATCTTTTGAACACTTGTCCGCGATGAGACGGTCACCCGACAGAACACCCTCGTAGTACATCTCGGGGTGGTGGTGCTCCTTGCCCTCCGGCGGCCCCTCCTTGATCAGCTTCACAGCATCTAGCTTGACCCACTGCAATTTCACACAGGCAAAAGCCCGGCGTGCACCTTCAATGCAGACAGATCGCTTGACGACCTCGAGCCGCGGGCAGGCATCCACAAGCCGCGTCACCCGGCCGAAGAAGCTGTTCGGAAGGGCGTCCCCAGGCCACAGCCAGACTATAAAGCTCTTCATGGCCTGATCGGCCGCCTTATGTAGCTCGACCATCTGCTTCAGCTGGTCGCTCATTGGCACCGGATGTCCGACCTCAGCATACTGAGACCAGAACAGCTTCTCCATCGAGCTTCCGTCCTCGGCCTGGTAAAATTGTGCGGCATCAGACACACTGCGGGGCAAATATGCAAATGCTCCTGAAGAGCTCCGGATCCGGGTAAGTAATCGGTAATTTACTTTTACATGCTTGCTTTGCATATAGAAAGCCTTACCCGCCGTTATCTTCTTCATCGCGTCGATCTCTTGGAGGGCCTTTTGGGCTTCGGCCTTGGCACTTTTTACACTATCGAGGGCCGCGGCAAGCTCAGACTCCCGCGTCTTTGAGTCAAGCTCCAACGCATCATGCTTCGCCACGAGAGCCTGAAGCTCTTGCTGCACCTCGCCCACCCAAGCCTCGTACTTCTCTCGCTCAGTGCGCTCCTTGGCCGCTTTATCTTCGGCCTTGGTTAGCGCTTGCTTCAGGGTTGCCACCTCGGTTGTGGCCCCTGGCAAACATACGATGATCCTGTCATTTTGCAATCGCGTCCTCTTTTATATATATACATATCTATAGATAGGGTATTACTTACCCTTGTTCTCCTCGAGCTGCCTCTTGGCAAGGCCGAGCTCTTTCCTGGACCCCTCGAGGTCCTACTTCAGTACGGCGACCTCCACAGTCAGTGCGGTGGACGCCAGCAGCGAAGCCTGCATATGCATATTGACACACTTATGTTAGACTCCTGCGATATTATTTGATCCTCTGTTCGGCTTTTCTTTGTGAACACTGAACAAAGCATTAGGGGCTACTGTCTATGCGGTAATATTTCTACTACATTTTAAAACACTTACCTCGAAGCCTGTTAGAAGGCTGGCACAGGCTTCAGTCAATCCGCTCTTTGCGGACTGAACCTTCTGGATCACCGCACTCATGATAGTGCGGTGCTCCTCGTCAATGGAAGCGCTGCGAAGCGCTTCCAGCAGATTGTCCAGCGCCTCTGGATGGACAGAGGTCACCGGCATAGGCGTCTTGCCCCTCTTAGAAGGAGGCCGCCTACCCGAGCCTGGAACCGCTGGAGGTTCCGGCGCGGTGTTCGGCTGAGGGCCGAATTCGGAGCTTTCAGGGGCCCCGTCCCCTCGGCTTGCGGAGTCTGGAAGGTCGTCTTGAGGTGCCTCCGGGACTGTCTCCCCTCGATCCGGTGCCTCTTGATACAACACCTCAGCTTTGTCAGCGGGATGAGGGGAGGTGGCGGTCGGGACTGGATCGCTATCCATGTCCGAAAAGCCCAAGGAGCCGTCCGACGATACATCGATACTGGCTTGTGGCGGCCTGCATAATTATGTCCGGTGTTAGGGAAAGCAGTGCGACAAAGGAATCCTATAGGTACTCTGGTATCCAAATACTTACGATCTCCCCGGGGGCTTGGCCCTGGGCAACCACTCGTCTTCGCCTTCGTCGGCGGCGGTGGAGCTGTTCGGAAGGAGAGTCCTTCCATTCTTGGACCCTTTGGCCCCCCTGTTGGGGCGGCCTTCCTTTTCCTATCTCCCCTAGTTGGTGGGGGAGCATCTTCTTCTTCTTCTTCCTCGTCTTCGGGGGAAGAGTGCGTCGCAGAGTCATCGGACGATGAGTCCGACGACGCCTGGCGTCGGGAACTCTTTCGGGTTCCCTTGGCCTTCTTGGTCTTCTCCGACCCCGTATAAGGGGCTGGAGTCAACATCTTCGCCAGAAGAGCGTCTGCGGGGCCTTCGAGCAAAAGAGCCGGACAGTCGATCTGTCCGGCCATCTTTTGCCAGTCCTGTCAAAAGTATGGGAGTTTAGATCCTGCATAGAGTCAATCTATAAAAAAATAAGTATCCTGTGAAAGGTAAAGCAGCTTACCGCACTGACTTGGCGCTTCGCGCTGAATCCGCGATCCTCAGTAATAGGAGGGGGGACCTCGGCACTTTTGAACAGCACCCTCCAGGCATCTTCATGAATCGTGTCGAAGAGCCTGTTCAGAGTTCGGTGCTGCGCCGGGTCGAACTCCCACAAGTTGAACTCCCGTTGTTGGCACGGGAGGATCCGGCGGATGAGCATAACTTGGACTATGTTGACAAGCTTGAGCTTCTTGTTCACCATGTTTTGAATACATGTTTGGAGTCCGGTCAGCTCTTCCGAACTACCCCAGGACAGGCCCTTCTCTTTCCAGGAGGTGAGCCGCGTGGGGATGCCAGATCGGAACTTGGGGGCCGCTGCCCATACAGGGTTGCGCGGCTCAGTGATGTAGAACCACCCTGATTGCCACCCCTTTATGGTTTTCACAAAGGAGCCCTCGAGCCATGTTACGTTGGGCATCTTGCCCACCATGGCGCCTCCGCACTCCGCCTGGCGGCCGCCCACCACCTTCGGCTTGACATTGAAGGTCTTCAGCCATAAGCCGAAGTGGGGTTGGATGCGGAGGAAGGCCTCGCACACGACGATAAACACCAAGATGTTGAGGATGAAGTTCGGGGCCAGATCGTGGAAATCCAGGCCGTAATAGAACATGAGCCCCCGAACGAATGGATGGAGAGGGAATCCCAGTCCGAGGAAATGGGTGAGGAATACTACCCTCTCGTGGGGCCTGGGGTGGGGATGAGCTGCCCCTCATCTGGAAGCCGGTGCGCGATGTCGTCGGGCAGGTATCCGGCTCTCCTCAGTTTCTTGATGTCTCCCTCCGTGACGGAGGAGACCATTCACCTGCCTCCCGCTCCGGACATGGTTGGAGGAGGTTGAGGTGGGAAGTGTGGGCTTGGCCGCTAGAGCTCAAGTGTGCGAAAACGGATGAGCAGAGGAGGAAGAAGGCGTGGATAGAAAGGTCAATCCTTATCCCTTTATATGGGTGGACGAAGCTAAGCGTCCCTACTTGCCTGGTAAAACTCGCTTATCCACCAAGCGCCGCAATTGATGGCGCAGTTTGGTTACCCACGCCCGTATTGATGAGAATCCCGCAATAAGGGGACACGATCTCTGCTTTGACAAGACGTGTCGAAAAACTGCCTCGCGTTATGTGCGGGGCTGGTTAAAGGGAACGGTTTGAATAATCACCGGGTCATGACATGATGTCATACTGTTAAGACAAGTCAGCAAATTAGATCTGTGAAAATATTATTCTCTCTACGGTGGAATGTGGAACTTATTTTGCAGGGCCGGACACTATCCTCGTATTCAAATTCTTCTGTGATGTATTCGGAGAAGGAACCCGCCTTGCAATGCCGAAGACAATACTGCGTGCCGGACTCATCATCATTGAAGCCTGGTTTAGGGGCTACTGAGGGATTCCTGGATTAGGGGGTCTCCAGACAGTCGGATTATCTCCATTGGCCGTACTGTTAGACTATGAAGATACAAGATTGAGGACTTCGTCTCGTGTCCGGATGGGACTCTACTTGGCGTGGAAGGCAAGCTAGGCAATACGGATATGGATATCTCCTCCTTTGTAACGGACCTTATGTAACCCTAACCCTCTCCGGTGTCTATATAAACCGAAGGGTTTTAGTCCGTAGGACAACAACAACCACAACATACAATCATACCATTGGCTAGCTTCTAGGGTTTAGCCTCTCTGATCTCGTGGTAGATCTACTCTTGTAATCAAGCAGGACGTAGGGTTTTACCTCCATCAAGAGGGCCCGAACCTGGGTAAAACATTGTGTCCCCTGCCTCCTGTTACCATCCAGCCTAGACGCACAGTTCGGGACCCCCTACCGGAGATCCGCCGGTTTTGACACCGACAGGAGGTATTACTGTTGTTCCTAATTATAAAGATGAATTGATTCCACAAAGAATTATCACAGGTTATAGGATGGTAATTGATTTCCACAAATTAAATAAAGCTACTAAGAAAGATCATTACCCCTTACCTTTTATTGATCAAATGCTAGAAAGATTATGCAAACATACACACTATTGCTTTCTAGATGGTTATTCTGGTTTTTCTCAAATACCTGTGTCGGCTAGAGATCAATCAAAGACTACTTTTACATGCCCTTTTGGTACTTTTGCTTATAGACATATGCCTTTTGGTTTATGTAATGCACCTGCTACCTTTCAAAGATGCATGATGGCTATATTCTCTAACTTTTGTGAAAAGATTTGTGAGGTTTTCATGGACGACTTTTCCGTCTATGGTTCCTCTTTTGATGATTGATTGAGCAATCTTGATCAAGTTTTGCAGAGATGTGAAGAAACTAATCTTGTCTTGAATTTGGAAAAGTGCCACTTTATGGTTAATGAAGGTATTGTCTTGGGGCATAAAGTTTCTGAAAGAGGTATTGAAGTTGATAAAGCCAAGGTCGATGCTATTGAAAAGATGCCATGTCCCAAGGACATCAAAGGTATAAGAAGTTTCCTTGGTCACGCCGGTTTTTACAGGAGGTTCATTAAGGACTTCTCAAAAATTTCTCGGCCTCTGACTAATTTATTGCAAAAAGATATACCATTTGTCTTTGATGATGATTGTGTGGAAGCATTTGAAACACTTAAGAAAGCATTAGTCTCTTCACCTGTTGTTCAGCCACCTAATTGGAATTTACCCTTTGAAATTATGTGTGATGCTAGTGATTATGTTGTAGGTGCTGTTCTAGGGCAAAGAGTTGATAAGAAATTGAATGTTATTCATTATGCTAGTAAGACTCTAGACAATGCTCAAAGAAATTATGCTACTACTAAAAAAGAGCTTTTAGCAGTTGTATTTGCTTGTGATAAGTTCAGACCTTATATTGTTGATTCTAAAGTAACTGTTCAACTTGATCATGCTACTATTAAATACATTATGGAAAAGAAAGATGCTAAACCTAGACTTATTAGATGGGTTCTCTTGCTACAAGAATTTGATTTGCATATTGTTGATAGAAAGGGAGCTGAGAACCCCGTTGCAGACAACTTGTCTAGGTTAGAAAATATTTTTGATGACCCACTACCTATTAATGATAGCTTTCCTGATGAACAATTAAATGTTATAAGTACTTCTCGTAGTACTCCATGGTATGCTGATTATGCTAATTATATTGTTGCTAAGTTTATACCACCTAGCTTCACATACCAGCAAAAGAAAAAGTTTTTCTATGATTTAAGACATTACTTTTGGGATGACCCACATCTTTATAAAGAAGGAGTAGATGGTGTTATTAGACGTTGTGTACCTGACCATGAACAGGAACAGATCCTACGCAAGTGTCATTCCGAGGCTTATGGAGGACACCACGCTGGAGATAGAACTGCACATAAGGTATTGCAATCTGGTTTTTATTGGCCTACTCTCTTCAAGGATGCCCATAAGTTTGTCTTGTCTTGTGATGAATGTCAAAGAATTGGTAATATTAGCAGACGTCAAGAAATGCCTATGAATTATTCTCTTGTTATTGAACCGTTTGATGTTTGGGGCTTTGATTATATGGGACCTTTTCCTGCCTCTAATGGATACACACATTTTTTAGTTGCTGTTGATTATGTTACTAAGTGGGTAGCAGCTATTCCAACTAGTAGTTCTGATCATAACACTTCTATTAAAATGCTTAAGGAAGTTATTTTTCCAAGGTTTGGAGTCCCTAGATATTTAATGACTGATGGTGGTTCACACTTTATTCATGGTGCTTTCCGTAAAATGCTTGCTAAATATGATGTTAATCATAGAATTGCATCTCCTTATCACCCTCAGTCTAGTGGTCAAGTAGAATTGAGCAATACAGAGCTCAAATTAATTTTGCAAAAGACTGTTAATAGGTCTAGAAAGAATTGGTCTAAGAAACATGGTGATGCATTATGGGCTTATAGAACTGCATATAAAAATCCCATGGGTATGTCTCCGTATAAAATGGTTTATGGAAAAGCATGTCACTTACCTCTCAAACTAGAACATAAGGCATATTGGGCTATTAAAGAGCTCAACTATGATTTTAAACTTGCCGGTGAGAAGAGGTTATTTGATATTAGCTCACTTGATGAATGGAGAACCCAAGCTTACGAAAATGCCAAGTTGTTTAAAGAAAAAGTTAAAAGATGGCATGACAAAAGGATACAAAAGCGTGAGTTTAATGTAGGTGATTATATATTGCTATACAACTCTCGTTTAAGATTTTTTGCAGGAAAACTTCTCTCTAAGTGGGAAGGCCCCTATGTTATCGAAGAGGTCTATCGTTCCGGTGCCATAAAAATCAACAACTTTGAAGGCACAAATCCGAAGGTGGTAAATGGTCAAAGAATTAAACATTATATCCCAGGTAATCCCATAAATGTTGAAACCAATATTATTGAAACCGTAACCCCGGAGGAATAGATAAGGGACACTTTTCGGAGCGTTTCAGACTCCGAAAAGGAATAGGTATGTGGTACGGTAAGTAAACCGACTCCAAAACAATTTTTAAGGCAATATTTCTCCGTTTTGGAATATTTAGAAAAATAGAAAAATAAGTAGCAGCCCGGGAAGGACACGAGGGCCCCACGAGGGTGGTGGGCGCGCCCCCTACCTCGTGAGCACCTCATGTGCCTTCCAGACTCCGTTTTCTTGCACGATACGTATTTTGGTCGGTAAAAAATCATTATATAACCTCCCGAAGTTTTTGACTCCCGTATCACGCAAACCTCCTCTGTTCTTGTTTCGAGCTGTTTTCTGTCAGGGTTTTCCAGGCTAGGCATCATGTTGTCTCCCTCCTCCAACAATGGTGACAACGATGCTTGGCTAATGAAGATAGATATGAAGAGGGAAGAACCCACGAGGGACAACAAGGATGAAAGGATCAAGAAGGCCACGGAGGATCAAGCTCCAGCAGCAAAAGACATCCGTCAACTTGATCATAACCTTCTTACCCCAACTAAGATCGAAGCTTTCAAGCTGATTGAGTTAGCTCATATACAAAGCAAGTATCTCACACAAGAAATTATTTTGTTGAAGGAGCATATTGTCGCACTCAAGGGCATTATTCGCAAGCTGGAGGACCTCTTACGCTCGATGTGCGATTATCCATCACCTCCACCTTCTTGACCAACAAAGAAGGAGATATAATCACATGGGTATGGGCACTCCCCTTGGCAACTACCATGCTTGGGGGAGGTGCCCCGGTATCGTATCACAATCACAACTCCTATCTTTATCGTTTTTCTTAGTTCGATCCTATTATTAGTATCTTGATCTAGTAGAATAAAGTTTATGGCATGATCTAGTTTTGAGTTTTGCTTTATGATCTGTCTTCGTAATCGAGTCCGTGAGTTATATATAATAAAGATTATTGTTGAGTCAAGGGCTTGATTATTTTGCCATGATCTTGGGTGAATAAAAGAAAAGTGAAAAAGAATAAAAAGAAACAAAAAGTTCATTTTGATCTTATTGAGAGTAATGACTTCACATAGAAAGAGTATGATGATTAAAAGTTGTTGGGAGTTGGCAGACATAGCTTTGGTCATTGTTGCAATTAATAGGAAGTAATAAGGAAAGAAAGGTTTTCACATATAGATATATTATCATTGACATCTTTTATGATTGGGAGCACTCATTAAAATATGACATGCTAAAGGGTTGATGTTGGATAAGGAAGACAACGTAATGAGTTATGTCTTTCTTATATCTGAGATAAAGTATGTTGTCATGGATCCTCTAACTTGTTGAGCTTGCCTTTCCCCCTCATGCTAGCCAAATTCTCAGCACCAAGTAGAAATACTACTTGTGCTTCCAAATACCCTTAAACCAGTTTTGCCCTGAGAGTCCACCATATCTACCTATGGATTGAGTAAGATCCTTCAAGTAAGTTATCATCGGTGCAAAGCAATAAAAATTGCTCTAAATATGTATGATCTTGTGATGTGGAAGTAATAAAAGCGACGGACTACATAATAAAGGTTCATATCACAAGGGGCAATATAAAGTGATGTTCTTTCGCATTGAGATTTTGTGCATCCAACCATAAAAGCGCATGGCAACCTCTGCTTCCCTCTGCGAAGGGCCTATCCTTTACTATTATCTTCTACCTATTGCAAGAGTCATGGTGATCTTCACCTTTTCTTTTTCATTTTATCCTTTGGCAAGCTCAGCAT